>NW_026728090.1:0-62500 GCF_030684315.1 Stegostoma tigrinum
CCTGTGCCAGCTCCTTAACCGTGCATTCATCTCACCTATCTTTCTATGACATCTCTCTAACATGTGGCACTCGTGGCAACCCATAAATTATTACCCTCTGGGTCCTGCCTTTCAGCCTCTTTGCTAACTCCTTGTCCATAGTCCGCAGGATTTCTTGCCTCTTTCTGCCGATGTCATTGGTACCAAGGTGCACGGTGGCCTTTGGCTGCTCACCTTCCACCTTAAGAATTTGTTGCAACCACTCAGAGATGTCCTTGACCTTGGCACCAGGGAAGCAACACACAGCCCTGGTGTCTCAAATGTGGCGACCGAATCTATGCCCCCAATGAATGAGTCTCCAACCACGCTCGCTCACTTGGATTTGCCTGACCCTGTCCCACAGAATGGTGGTTTGTACCATGGACCTGGCTACTGCTGGTTATATAACTGACCCAGTTTAGTTTTAGATCAGTGTTAACCTTGGTTTAGTGGATAGCCAAGCACCTCAGTAGTCTGCAATACAGGAGAAATACATTCTGAAGCTCACGGATTCTGTGACAGTCAAGGACAAGCACTGAATTGTTCTTACCTGATTTCCAACACCTAGCACTTGCACATTTAAAAAAAAAATAAAAGTAAGGATGATGAGTGTAAGGACATGGAATTTTTTGGATATGGTCATATTCTTTCTTGTTGGAGCTGATTGCTGCTTAGCACTTGTATGGTGCAAATGTAACTTATCCTTTATCAGGCCAAGCCTGATCGTTGTCCAAGTCTCACTGTATTTTCTCATCGTTGACTTCACTGTTGGGTCTAACCAACATTTTGTACATACCCTGCCTCTTCTGAAACTCTGTCACTTAATATTAAGTCTAATAAAGACAAGTATCCAATGTGCCTTCCAAACCACTTCAACGACCTCGTCCATTACATTGGGGGATCAACAGGCATACACATCAAGATCCTGAGATCCCTCTGATCATTGGTGCTTGTGAGGTCCCTATGATTCATCATGGGCTCCAAAATCTGTTTGTGCTGTGTCACCTAATCCTTATCCCGTTTGTCCTTACATGAAATAATGTTCTCAAAAGCTTCTCAAAAATTCTTCCCAATCCTACTTTTTGTAATCATGACACAGGTGAGCATAAAACTTGGAACACTACAGCAACAGGAATGTGCCCTTTGGCCCACCGTGTTGGGCCAAACATGACAACAAATGAAATAATCCCTTCTGCCTGTCCTTGATCCATAGTCCTCCATTCCTTGCATATTCGTGCACTTAACTAAAAGACCCTTTTAAATGCTTTCATCGTATCTGCATCCACAACCACCCCGGGCAATGTATTCCACACTTTTAACATGCTCAGTGTGAAATATTTGCTCCTCACATCTCTTTTGAACTCCCCCCCCTCTCAGCTTAAATGCATGCCCCCTAATAGTGGACACTTCAACTCCGGGGGAGAAATTTTCTGACCGTTAGCTGTATTTATGTATCTCCTAATTTTATAGACTTCTATCAAGCCTGCCCTCAGCCTCTACTGCCCCAGAGAAAACGAAGAGTTTTTCCAGCTCCTCCTTCTCGTTCATACCCTCTATTCCAGTCAGCATGCTGGTAAATCTCTTCTGCACCCTGTCCAAAGCCTGCACATCCTTAGTGTAATGTGGCGGCCAGAATTGAATGCAATACTCTGTGTGGTCTCAACAAAGTCTTGTAAAGCTGCAATGTGACATCCTGACTCTTGCACTGAGTTTCCCTCAGCAGAAAGGCAAGCATGCGATATGCCTTCTTGACCACCCTATCTACTTGTGTGGCTACTGTCAGGGAGTTATGGTCAAGGACCCCAAGATCCCTCTGGACTTCACTGCTGTTTGGGGTCCTGCCATTATCTGTGTATCCCTTTCCTTAACACTTGGTCTCCTAAAATGCGACACCTCATGCCTGCCCAGATTAAATTCCATCGGCCATTTCTCCGCTCGAGTTTGCAATTGGTCTGTATCTTGCTGTGTCCTTTGACAACCTTCCATGCTGTCCACAAGTCCATTGGTCCTTATATCATCTGCAAACTTACTAATCCCCCGTCTACATTTGCCACCAAATCATTTACATATATCACAAACAGCAGAAGTCATATTGATGCGGAACACCACTCGTCACTGAGCTGCAGCCAGAAAAACAGCTTTCCACCACTGAGACGGCAAGAACTGTAGATGCTGGAATCAGAGTTAACCAAGTGTGGAGCTGGAGGAACGCAGCAGGTCAGGCAGCATCAGAGGAACAGGAAAGCTGACATTGTTGATACTGCCTGGCCTGCTGTGTTCCTCCAGCCCTACACTGTGTTATCTTTGTTAGCCTTCCACCGCTACCGTCTGCCTTATATGGGCAGGCCAAGTCACCATGGATCTCATGGATCCAAATCTTGTGGATGAGCATACCATGAGGAACCTTGTTGAAAACGTTTGTAAAATCCATGTATATGTTATCAACTGTTCTACCCGAATTGATCACCCTTGTCACCTCCGTGAAAACTTCAACTGATTTGGTAAGACGTAACCTGCCCCGCATAATGCCATGCTGGCTGTCCCTTATTAGCCCATACATTTGAGACATGAGACACTCACCAGTCTGTAGTTTCCTGGAAAGTCCCTGTTTTCCTGCTTGAACAGAGGAACGACTTTATCCACTCACCAATCTCCGCAACCCCTCCAGTGCCTGGCAAGGATATCAGATCCTGTTGAAAGTAGTGTGTTGATGCATTTGTGTCATGATTGTGTTTTGTTTGAGCCCTAACATTCAAAGCAGTGTAAGAATGTCTGTGCAGCAGGCGAGGTGTGATGAGACTGAGCCTTCATACAATTGCAAGATGTTGAAAATTTGCCATTATTTATGAAAACAGTGATAAATTTCCATGATCAACATTTCTGTTACACTGCAATGATTATCCCGTGGCGTGTAAAATCAGAAAGATACGATAAAATGAGACTGGGTCATATGCAGGGAGAATGTTTGCCTTTCATGTCTATAGAAGTAGTGAAATATTTCCATGAATCTAAGAGTCACTTTTCCGTTCATTGAAGGACACAATCATCGCCTTGGAAGCTTCATCACGATACTACTTTGCATTTCTGAAGAGGGAAGAAGAAATCAATGTGCAAATTCAATTCCATGGTTTTGGAAGTCCCATTGAGAACACGATTCATTTGCGCCGGCACAATGCTCTGACCGAGAAAGAATTGAAGGTGAGTTTGTAGTTTAGAAGATCGCAGCAATTTATGCATCAACTTCTTCATCGATAACGTTCCATTGCTTTCAAACTGCATTTTCCACTCTGCGAGATAATAACTGTTAGAACAAGCAACAGTATCGGTAGATGGTCTATGGGGAATGCAATGTTACAAAACCCGATCCATTCAACAACATATTTCAGATGTGTCAACAAATTAAATATTCCAGCACAGGATAAAACAACGAAGATGAGAGTGAGGAGGCAATAGTTCTGATGACAAAAGAACAGAAATTTACCTTTCTCCATTCGAGCAAAAAAGCAGGCACACAAATAAATAATCATCTAACAATGCACATGTGCAACGGAGGCTACAGGGGGACTAAAAATGCCGAATTGTTGTCATGCGTATTGCTGAAAGGATGAGTGAAACAGAATCTGTGGTAAATTTGAAGAAATACGGATAATGCATCTCAGGATGTTGGAGAAAGAACATTTATGGACTGAGGCAAATCGTATTGCCCTTTTCAGGAGTTAATAGGTTCATAATGAATTGAAAGACTTCCTTGTGTGCTGAAAGCTTTAGTTTAGTTGCAGCTGGATGACAATTTCTGTTCCTGGTAGTATTTAGCAAACTGTTAAAAGTGAATGTCACTGCACAGAATTCCAAACATGACTCCAATCAGTACAGAAAATATCCAAGGGGTATGATGAGTTGTATCCTCTCATGTTGAACAACGCAGCTACAGATACAATGGAGGCACTGATGATAATCTTCCAAGAATCCTTAGATTGTCGAAAATTCTCAGAGGATTGAAAAATCGTGAACATAACACCATTATTACAAAGATACTTGGACAAAATAGTAAGCAAGTATTGCCAATTTAGGTCAACCTGGGTAGATGTTCATACCGGCAATGAAAGATGAAATAACAGGGTACTGAGTGTGCTATAACATCCTACAGAGTTAACATCCTTTTATAAAGGGGAAATAATACTTGACAAACTTGCTACAGTGCTTTGAGAAGGAAACAAACATTACTGATGAAGGACCACCAGTTGATGTAGTACATTGAGATTTCAACAAAGCATTTGATAAGGTACAGCTCAGAAGGTGTCTCAAAAGAAAAGAGCCCGTGTGTTCAAGGGTAGTATGTTCGGATGGACGGAGGACTGCATCGTAAATAGAAGTAGAGTCGTAGCAGCAGGATGGTAACTTGCAAGTCATGTACGGCCACAGAGCGAGTGCTGCGGAGGCCGAACACCTCATGTTGACTGGGTTGATTTCGGAAATGGTAGAGGGGATTGCTATGCTTAGGAAAGTTGGGCTACATTCATTGGAGTTTATAAGATTGAAAAAAAACTTATTTTTTCGACATTTAAGATTCTTAAAAGGCTTGATAGTGTATATCCGTAGAGATTACTCCCATTTGTGAAAGATTTTACGACCAGAGGCCACATTTTCAAATTGGTTGCCTATTAATTCAGGGAAGAATTAATTCTTTGAGGTTGCAGCAATTTATTGAACATTTCAACCAAGAGTTCAGGCAGACCCTCTAATGAGAGACACCTCCTCTGTATTAATTCTCTAGATTTGACAGAAGATCGGCCCTGTGAGAGGGTCAGTACTGAGGTATTGAAGCTTTGTCAGAAGGCGAATAATGAGTGCGGGCACTGAAGAAGTGCCTCATTGACAGGGGTTCAGTCCTGACCCCTGTGAGATTTCATCATTGTCAAATGGTCAACACTGAGACAATGCTTCCTTGTAAAAGGATCAGCACTAAAGATCTGCCACACATTTTTAGTGTCAGTATTGAGGAAATGCAGCAATATGAGAGGGTCCGAACTGTGGGAGTGCATTATTGTCAGCAGGTCAAGACTGAGGCAGCACCTCATTCTAAGGTGAGTCAATGCATATAAATAGAAGGTCAGTCCTGAGATATTGCTACTGTGAGAGGGTCAGAAATAAAGGTGCCTCCTTGTCAGATGGTCAGAACTGAGGGATTGAAGCATTGTCAGAGCTTCAATACTGAGGCCTTGCTTCGTTGTCAAAGGGTCAAATCTGTGGGAGTGCGATATTATCAGAGGATCAATGCTGAGGCAGTGCCTCATAATAATGGTGTGTTTTTGATGACAGCGTGCATCGAAGTGGTTCTTTTGTGATTCTATCAAGTGCAGTTCAAGGAATGCTTGCCAATTTTCTGAAAGATGAACATTTATTGAGGAAATAAAAGATGGAGAAAGAGTAATTAAAAAGAATAACAAGTAGAGAGTAAAAAAGAATAAGCCTCATGTTCTTGTGGCCGTGAGGGACCCCTCGATCAATGGCTGGCCTGGAGGCTGAGGTTGTTCCTGGCACCGTCCGCGGTCTCATTCCGAGATGACGTCCAGTGCCGAGGAACAAAATGCTCCCTCTGCTCCGGTGGAACAAACGACTTGGCAAAGAAAAAAACCAGTTACAGAAATAAAATTAACTGTAAAACAGGAATGCTGACAGGACTCATTCAAAGTCAACCATTTCTCAAATATCAAGAAATGTTACCCTTCAGCCCATCCTATTCATGGGGTTGGAACTGCTAGTACCACAGGAATGCAGCATCACGACTGAGGCAATGCAGCACTGTGCGAGGGTCAGGATTAAGGGTCAGTTTTGAGGCAGTGCCTTGATGTTATGGAGTCAGAACATTATTGCCACATGTTCAATACAGACAGTGTGTTGACCCTCTGTCAATGCTTCAATGCCTCAGTGCCCACCCTCTGATAATGAATCACTCCAACAGTTCTGACCCGATCTTGCAAGACCTCAGAATGACCTTTCTGACCCTATTACAGTGGGCCACTGCTGCAGTATTGACCATCTGATAATGATGCAATACCTCAGTTCTGACCCTCTGACAGTTGTGCAACACCTCAGTCCGCACCCTTTCATCATTCGGCACTTGCTCAATTATGAGCCCTTTGTGAGTTAGTTGTGAGGCAAGACTTCATTGCTGCAGTGTCAGTGCTGAGAGCGGGCCTTTTTATTAGCTCATCAGTACCTAAGGTACTGGCTAATTGTCAGCAGGTCACTTCTGAGGCAGCGTCTCTTTGCCCGAACCCTGACTCTAAACCCAGCCTCAGCCCTAAACCCATACAAACGCTTGCCTCAGGCTAACCCTCACCTCAGCATTAACCCTAACCCTAACCCTATCCTCAGCGTAAACCCTCCCTACCCTCAGCCCTCATGCTGATCCTCAGACCGAACATCTAGTCTCAGCCCTAAAGTGAGCCTCAGCCCTACCACTAGCTATGGCCTCAGCCCTAAAATGAACCGTAACACACAGCCCCAATTAACGCTTAGCCTCAACCCCAACCCTCGCCGAAGCTCCAAGTCTAACCTCAGCCCTAACCTAACCTCCAATCCTTGCCTGCCAGAGAGTTAGTACTGAGGAAGTGCTTTAGTTTCAGAGATTTAGTCCTGAGAATGCGCTTCGTTTTCAGAGTGACCATCTGAAACAGCGTCTCATTGAAATGGGGTCAGAATTGCTGGAATGCAACATGGAATGGTGACAGATTGTAGGACTGTCGGTGGGTCAGATCTGAGGTAGTGCATCAACGGTGGATGGTCAGTCTTGAGGGAGTTCAGAGGATCAACGAAGAGGGAATGCCTCAATGCAATGGCGACAGAACTGAGAGAGGGCCACAGGATTAGAGATATGCCACATGGTAGGAAGTGCCTCATTGTCAGCAGGTCCGTTTTGTGGCCGGTCGCCATAGCTGAAGAGTCAGTTCTGAGGCAGTGCGTCTTTGTCAGAGGGTCTGTACTGAAGCAGTGCCGCATTATTCGAGAGGATTTGGTGTGAGGCAGTATCTGATTGGTGCAAGGTCAGCCCTAAGGGAGTGCCTCTTTGTCAGAGGGTCAATACTGAGTTAGCGACTCATTGTGAGGAGTTCAGAATTGAGGGACTGCCACGTGATGAGAGGGTCAAAACGGAGGTAGTGTGGCTGTATCTGACAGTCCGAAGAGAGTGCCATTGTCAGAAGGTCAGTTCTGAGAAACTGCCTCCGTGGAATGGCATCAGCATTGAAGCTAACCACGTGACGAGCCGATAAAAACTAAGTTATTGCAGTAGCATCAGAGGGCCAGATCTGTAGGAGTGCATTATTTTCAGAGGTGAATACTGAGGCACAGCCTCAGTGTAAGGGGGTTAAAATTAATGGAGTGCCACACGATTACAGGGCAGGACGGAAGTATTACAGCACTGTGTGCGGCGTAGAATCGATGGAGTGCATCATTGTTATCCAGCCACAAGTGAGGCAGCGCCTCATTGTAATGGATCAGAATAGGGTCAGTACTGAGAGTCAGTACAGAGGTAGTGCAGAACTGTGGAGGTGTCAGAACTGAGGGAGAGCACCATTGTCAGCTGGTCAAAAGTGCGCCATTGTCGTAAGATCAGAACTGAGGGTGTGCCGCACAATGAGAGGGTCAATATAGAGGAAGTGACTCTTTGTCAGTGTTAATACTGAAGTATGACCTCATCTTGAGGGGATCAGGCTTCAGAGAATGCACTGTTGTCAGAGGGTCGGCACTGCAGCAGGGCGATGTTGTAAGGGGGTCAGAATTGAAGGAGTGCCACCCGTTTTAGAAGGTCAGTACAGAGGTAATCTAGCACTGTCAGAGGTAAGTCCTGATGGAGTGCCTCATTGTCATTGGATCAGTTTTCAGGCAGTACCTCTTTGGCAGAGCATCAGTACTGACGCAGTGCCTGATTGTAATGGGATCAGAATTCAAGGAGTGCCACTGCCTCACTGAGGTACTGCAGCTCTATCAGAGGGTCAGTGGCCTATTGTCAGAGGGCCTGTTTGAGCCAGTGCCTACTTGGCAGAGTGTCAGCAATTCGGGAGTTTGCCTTTATCAGAGGGTCAGAACGAGAGAGTGCATTTGTAGCAGAGTGTCAATACTCAGCCTTGTCCGCCCAAGTCCAACACCAGCACCTCCACATCATCCGCCCACCCTGAGGACTGACCCTCCACCAATGAGCTACTGCCTCACACTGGACTGACCAACAATGAGACACTATCCCTCCAGACCCCCTGACAAAGAAGCAGTGCCTCAGTACTGACCGTCAGGCAAGGAAGGCTCTCTGTCAGTACTGACCCTCTCACAAGGAGACACTGCCTCAGATCATGACACTCTGACAATAATGCACGCCCACAGTTCAGATTCTATGACGCTGTTGCAGTACCTCAGTACTGAGTCTCTGTTAGTGTGGCACTGCTTCAATTCTGACCCTTCTATAATGAGACACTGCCTCAGTATCGACAGTCTGACAATAGTTCATTCCGACTATTCTGATGCTCTGACAGTGCTGCTTATACCTCAGTCCTCACTAATTAACAATGAGGGTTAGCGTGAGAGGGTGGCGAGGGTTAGGGTTTGGGTTAGGACCAAAGCTAGGGGTTAGGTGTGAGGATTGGACGAGGTTTTGGATGAGGGTAGAGTTAGGGTGAGGGATGAGACTTGTGTTAGGGTTACTAATGAGGTTAAGTTTGGAGTTGGGGCTAGGGCTCGGGAGAGGTTTTGGGTTAAGGCTGAGGTTAGGCTTAGGGCTGAGTCTATGGTGAGGGTTAGAGCTCAGACCACATTTAGGTTTGGGGCTGAGGCTTCTGCTTAGGTTGAGGGTGAGTGTTAGGCCTGAGGCTAGGCTTAGGCCTGAAGCCGCGGTTAGGTTTGGGGTTGGACTGATTAGACCCACTCTGACCCATTACAATGAGGTACTACCACAGAACTGACTCTCTGTCGATAAAGAACATGAGATGCTGTCAGCTTGTCCAATCAGAGGTCCAATATTAAGGAAATAGTGCACTGTTGGAGGGTTGATAAATATAATATAAGAGAAAGGGAGTGCTGCACTGTTAATGACGTGGGAGTGCTGAAATAGCGCAGAATCAGACCTGAGAGAGTGCTGCACATTCAGAGAGTTAGTACTGAGGGAGTGCTATAATGTCAGAGGATTGATATCAAGAGGCACCGCCGAAGGATCAGTAGCGCAGTACTGTCCGAAGGCCAATATTGAGAGAGTTCTGCTGCGTCAGTGGGGGTTGATATTACAGAATTGCGACACGATCAGTGTATCGATGTCAGACAGTCAGTTCTGAGGGAGGGCTACGCTGTTGGAGGGTCAATATTGAGTGTGTGCGCGACACTCAGATGATCACTTTGTTGGAGTTCTGCACTGTAACGGAGTGCCACACTGGCAGCGGGTTAATATTAAGGGAGTGCTGCACTGTCAGAGGGTTAAAGATGAGGCAGGGCGTCTCTTTGTGGGGGTGGGTATGAAAGAGAACCTCCCGTTCGGGGATCAATATTAATGTTGTAGCGTCAGTAGAGAGGCAGTGCTGCACTGTGGAGGGTCAATAAGAAGCATGTAGCTCCACTGGCAAGGTGCCAATGATGACAGAATGCTGCACTGCCAGAGGATCAGCAATGAGGGAAAACTGTATTGTCAGAGTGTCATCGTCAAGAAAGTGCCACTCTGTCGGAAGGCCAATGTTAAGGGAGTGCTGCACTGTCACAGGATCAATGTTAGGGGTGTGTTGCACTAACAGAGGGTCAGTGTTGATTGAATGCTTGACTGTTGCAGAGCCAGGACTGAGGGAATCCTGCATGGTTACAGTGTCATCATTGAGGGAGTGCTGCACTGTTGAAAGGCCGATAGTGTGACACTGTCAGAGTGTCATTACCAAAGGTGGGCGACAGTATCAAAGGGTGAGTAATGAGGGAATGCTGCGCTGTCGGAGGGTCAGCACTGAGGTGGGCTGTACTGTCAGATCGTCAATATAAATAATAATGTCAGGGGAGTGCTGCATTGTGAGTTGGTCCATATTAAGGGAACGCTGAAACTGTCAGTGATGCTCAGGGTGTGCAACACTGTCAGAGGGAGTGATGTATTCTGAGTGTCAGCACGGAGGCTGACCTTCACTGTAATTGTGTCAGAATTAAAAGACCGGTCAGAAGATATAAAGTGAGGCATTTCAGAGCCATCAGAAGGTCGAAACTGAGGTGTTTCAGATCAGTTTGAGGGTGCCTCATTTTAATGTGGTCAGACTTGAGCAAGTGCTTCATTGTCAGAGGCTCAGAACCAAGTGAGTGCCTCGTTATCAGACACTGTCCTAAAGAGGGCCTTGTTGTTCGTGGCTGTGTTGTAAGGCAATTCCTCATTGCTGCAGGATCAGCCTTGAGAGTGTGCCAGTCTGGAAGGAGTGCCTAAAAACTGAGGGAGTGCGACACAATTAGAGATTCAGCGCTGAGTAAGTGCCTCATTGTCACAGAGTTAGTTCTGAGGCAGGGTCACATTGCCTTAGGGTCAATTCTGAGGGTGTATTAGGAGCAGACTGTAAATACTGAGTCAGTAGCTCAGTGCATTGGATTCAGAGTTGATGGAGTACAAGATGATTAGAAGTTCAGTCCTGAAGTATTGCAGCTCTGTCAGAAGGTTAGAACTGAGGGGGCAGTGCTTTACTGTCAGCGGATCAGTTCTGAGGCAGTACCTCATTGCTGGAGGGTCAGATGTGGACGAGTGTCACATTGTCAGAAGGCCAGTTCTGAAGAAGTGACTTTTTGTCAGAAGGCCAATACTCAGTCAGTGGCTCATTTTGAGCAGATCAGAATTGAGGGTTTGCAACACTTTTCGAGATTCAGTCTGGAGACATTACTGCTACACGCCTGAATTGAGGGAGTGCTGCAAGATTGGAGGGTGAAAATAAACCCGAAAACAGTGACCCCTTTCAATAACCTGTAAAACACAGGGATGACTGTAAATAATCCCTAAAACGCAGAGGCCTTTGTAGGAGTGCCTCAGTGTAATGTTTTCAGAATTGAGGGAGTGCCACGTGATTACAGATTCACTGCTGATGGAGTAGCTCATTGTCACAGGGTCAGTTCTGAGGCAGGGCTGCTTTGCTGGAGGGTCACTTCTGAGTGAGTGTATTAGTATCAGCCCCATGTTGTAGGGACTGTACTTTGCCAGGAAGACAGTTAGAATAATCTTTAATTATAAACTAATCTGAAATACTGTTTGACTTGTTAAGGTTACAATACATCCTGAGTCACCTACAGAATACGCACTTGCTCTCCCTGTGTCTCTCGGTAAGCAAAGGTAGTTTCTTTCAGACTACTCTCAGAAATAAAGTGCTGCGCTGGTGGTCAGTATTGAAGGAATGCTCCATTGTTGGAGGATCAGTACTGAGGGAGTGCTGGACTGTCACAGGGCCAAGATTATGGGTGTGCTGTGCTTTCAGAAGGTCACAAGCAAACAAGCACTGCCAGACATAAAAAACAAAAGAACTGCGGATGCTGTAAGTCGGGAACAAAAAGAAAGTTGCCAGAAAATCTCAGCAGGCCTGGCAGCATCTGTGCAGGAGAAAACAGATTCAACGTTTTGAGTCCATTGACCCTTCCTCAGAACTGGGGATCTTCCTCAGAACAGTTCTGAGGAAGGGTCACTGGACCCGAAATGTTAGCTCTGTTTTTGCCTCCACAGATGCTGCCCAGACCTGCTGAGCTTTTCCAGCACTGCCAGACAACTGACGCTCCGATTGTGAAACACTCCCTCAGTACTGACCCTCCAACACTGCGTACTCTCTGATGACTGATTCTCCGACGGTGCATCTCTGCCACAGAATTAACCCTCCGTCATACTGGTGTTCTCTCAGCAATAACACTGTGAGAATGCCATGCTCCCTTACCATTGACACTCTGGCCGTGGGACACCACTTCAAATTTAACCCTTCAGCAGTGCAGCACACACTCATCATTGCCTGTCTGATATTGCAGTGCTGCCTTCATACTGACCCTTTCACAGTGCAGGACACAGTAATATTGAACATCTTAAAGTGCCGCTCTCCCTCAGTGCTGACCCCCCTCTCATTTCTGACCCATTCAGTGTAGCACACCCTTTATTCTGAACCCCTCAGTGCAGCACTCCCTCAACGCTGACCTGCTTCAGTGCTGACCCCCTTCAGTCCTGATCCCCCTCAGAACAGCACTCCCGCAGTGCTGACCCCACACTGTGCTGCACTCCCTCAGAGCTCACCCACTTATCCCTGACGACCCCCTCAGTGCATCACTCCCTAATCACCTGGTCGTGCATCACTCCCTTTCTCCGACCCCTCGGACGGTGCAGCACTGCGTCAGCGCTGACCCGCCAACAAGATAATGTCAGAGAGATGTTCTTCCATCACATTGACCCTCTGAGACTGGAGCATTTACTAATGTTGGCCCTCTCACAGGGAAGCTCTCCGTTTAGTCCCTCTGACAGGCCGCATGCCTTTTATTACAGGTCTTTTCACAACGCACTGCCCCGTCATCATCGATTCTCTGACAGTGTAGCCCTCTGTTAATATTGAATTTGTGACAGTGCACAACTCCATTAATATTTGCCCTCTGATAGTGCAGCTCTTCCTCAGTCCTGACTCTCTGACAATGCAGCAGTCCCCTAATTCCTGTCAGAGGGTCGATACTGAGAGAATGCTGCACTGTCAGAGTCAGCTGCCCGCAGTCCTATCAGACATTCAGTATTGAAGGTATGGGAGAGGGTGAGTGTCAGTGAATTCTGCACTGCAACAGGGCCAACAGTGTTGTCCCATGGCCAGAGTGTCCATGGTAAGGAAGAACTGCAATGTCAATGTAACAGGGTCAGGACTGAGGTCAGAATTGAGACAGTACTGCAGGATTAGAGAGTCAGTGTTGTGGCTGAGGAGCACTCTGAGGTCCAGTACTGAGGGAAAGCTTCATGATCAATGGGTCAGTTCTAAAGCTGTGCTACTTTGTCAGAGGGCCATACTAATGCAGTGCCTCATTGTAATGGGATAAGAGTTGAGGGAATGTCGCACATGCATCACGAGCTCATCATTGACTGTCTAACAGTGCAGCACACTCTTAGTATTGACCTTCCAACAGTGTAGAGCTCCCGCAGTGATGACACTGACCATGCAACACTCCCTCAGTACTGACTCTCCAACAACGCGGTGCTTCCTCAAGAATGACCCTCCGAGAGTGGCGCACACCCTTATTATTGATCGTCAGATAGTGCAGTACTTCCTTCATATTGGATCCCCCTCGGTGCAAACTCGCCCCTCATGGCTGAAACCCCCTTCATGGAGCACTTCCCCAGTGCTGACACCATCCCAGTGCTGAGTACCCCTCAGTGCAGCACTCCCTCGGTGCTAACACCCCATCACTGCCTCAGTGCTGACCGCCTCTCGATGCTAACCCGACCTCAGTGCAGCACTCCCTCGGTGCTAACACCCCATCACTGTCTCAGTGCTGACCGCCTCTCAATGCTAACCCAACCTCAGTGCAGCACTCCCTCAGTGTTGACCCTGCTCAGTGCAGCACTCTTTGAATGCTGTCCCTGCTCAGTGCAACACTCTCTCATTCTTGTCACCCACACCGCCCTCAGTGTCAACCCCACAATGAGGCACCGCATTAGTATGGCCCTCTGACAAAGTAGCACAGCCTCAGAACTGACCCATTGACAATGAATCTTTCCCTGTGTACTGACCCTCAGAGTACTACTGTACCACAGCACTGACACTCTAATCCTGTCGCACTGCCTTGATTCTGTCTCCTTGACAAGGAGTGCGGTGTCAGAATTGAAAGTGGTCAGCACTGAGGGGTTACTGCACTGTGGGTTGTTAGCACTGAGGGGGAGCCAGCACAGTGGGAGAGCTGCACTAAGCGGGTATGTGCACTCAGTGGCCAGTCAACAATGAGGGAGTGCAACACTGTAGTGGTTCAGCTTACGGGAGGTCAGCACTCGGGGTGGGGCGGTTCAGCACTGAGTGCAGCTCAGCACTGAATAGGGGTCAGGCCGGGGGGGGAGCTCTTTACTACGGGAGTGCTGCACTGAGGGAGGGCCAGTTTTCAGGGAATACTGCACTGTCAGAGCGTCAAGAAGAAGGGTCTGCTATGTTCTCATTGGGTCAATAATGAAGGAATTCTGCATTATCAGAGTGTTAAAATTCAGGGAATGCAACAATTTCACAAAGATGATGTTGATGCGGTGGCGGGGGGGATGCGGTAGCATAAGGTGGTGATGGGAAAGTGGTAAGTCATGCGACACCACTGAAGGGTCAGCACTGAGAGAAAGTCACCCTCTGAGAGGGTCAATATTAAGGGAGAGCTTCACTGTCAGGAGGTCAATCTTCAGACAGTGCTCCAGGACTGAGGCTCAATATTAAGTGACTGCAATACTGTCAGAGGGTCAATGATGAGCACGTGCTGAAGTATTGCAGAGTAAGTACTGAGGGAGTGCTGCATTGTCAGTGTCATCAATGAGTGAGCTCCACACTGTCGGAAGGCCAATTTTTAGCAAGTGCTGCACTGTCAGAGTGTCACTACTGAGGGAGAACTGCACTGTCAGAACAGTGAGTCATCACAGAGCACTGCACTGTCAGAGGGTCAATATTAATGGTATGCTACACAGAGTTGGGTTAGCAATGAGGAAGTGCTACACTGAGGGGAGTCAGTACGAAGGGAAACTGCCCTCTCAGAGGGTCAACAGTAAGAGTGTGCCAGCGGTTCAGTGCTGGGGAATTACAGCACTGAGAGACGGTCAGCAGTCCCTCAAGTCCTGACTCTCTGACAGATTAGTCACTCCCAGAGATTCGGTACTCCCTCATAACTAGCCGCCTGGCAACAAGGTACAAACTCAGAACTGACCCTCTGGCCATTATGCCCTCTCTCTGTTTTGACATTTTAAACATGAGGGTCTTCCCTTAATCATGGGGATTTTCAGCACTTCCTCAGTACTCCTGGCCCCCTGACAGTGTTGCACTACCTCAATCTGACCATATTAAAATGAGGCATCATCTCAATTTGATCCTTTGACAACGATGCACTCCCTCAGCACTGACCCTCTAACAATAAGGCACTCCATCAGTAGTGACCCTCTGCTGATAGTGCTGCAGGACCTCAGTACTGATCCTCCGATTGTGCGATTCCCTCAATTCGTATCCCATTACAATGAGGCACTGCATTCGTATGGCCCTCCGACGAAGTAGCACAGCCTCAGAAGTGATCCATTGACAATGAAGCTTTCCCTCGGTACTGACCCTCTGAGTGCTACTCGACCACAGCAGTGACACTCTAATCCTGCATAACTGTCTCAATTCTGACCTCAATCCTGACACACTGATTGTGAGGCACTCGGTTCTGACCCTGTTACATTGACATTGCAGTTCTTCCTCATTGTTGACCCTCTTGCAGTGCAGAATTCGCTGACGCTCACGCACTCCCAATGCGGCATACCTTTAATACTGAACATCTGATAGGACTGCAGGGAGCTGACTCTGACAGTGCAGCATTCTCTCAGTATTGACCCTCTGACAGTATTTCGGGGAGTGCTGCACTGTCAGAGAGTCAGGACTGAGGAAGAGCTGCACTGTCAGTGGGCAAATATTCATGGATTGCTTGGGTCAATTTTAATGGAGTTGTGCAGTGTGACACATTCAATATTAAGAGAGTACTGCACTGTCAGAGGGTCAATGATGGGAGAGTGCTGTGGTGTTGGAAGGTGTGTCCTGAAAGGGAGCCGCCCTGCCAGAGGGCCTATATTAAGGCAGTGCAGCATTGTGAGAGGGTCGATATTTAGTGCATGCTCCTGTCTCAGAGGGTCAATTTGATGGGACAACATGCCTCTGAAACTAACTTGTTGGAGTGCTGCACCGCCTGAGGGTTCGTCTGAAGGGAGTGATGCCCTGTCAGATGATGAGCTTTCCCTCATCTTTAACCGTCTGACAGTGCAGCACTCCCATAATATTAACCCGCTACCAGTGTGGCACTTGCTTACAATTGAACTTCTGACAGTGCACAAGTCCAACAAAATGATCCTCTTGAGTGTCGCACACACTCAATATTGGCCCTCCAACAGTGCAGCACTCCCTCAGGACTGACCGTCTGACATTGATACGTGGATCGTGTAGCAATCCTGTAATATTGACCCACTGACACAGCAGAACTCCCTCAATATTGTTTTTCTGACAGCATTGCACTCCTGATCCTTCGGCAGTGCCCCTTGATATCAATCTTTTCACATTAGACCACTCCCTCAGCACTAACTCTCTGAATGTGCAGCACTTCTCAGGACTGATTCTGTGATATTTCAGCACTCCCACATCATTAACCCTCTGACAGTGCAGCCCTCCCTTTATATCAACCCTCCAACAGTGCATTGTTTCCTTAATATTGGACCTCTGATTGTGTGATACTCCCTCAGTGCGAAACTCTGACAATACAGCACTCTCTCTGAAATAACTCTCTGATTAAGCACTTCCTCTGTGCTAACCCTCTGAAAATGGAGCTTTCTCTCATTACTGACCCTTTGCAGTGCTGCACTGCCTCAGTACTCACTCACCACAAGTGCAGCACTCCATTAAGAGTGATCCTCTGACAGTGTGGCACTCCCCTAATATTGGCCCACTGACTGTGTGGCACTCCCTTAATACTGACCTGCTCGCGGTGCATCACTGCTCTAATATCAAACCTGCAGCTCTATCAGAGGGTCTGTCCTGAGCAAGTGCCCCATCGTCAGCATGTCAATTCTGAGGCAGTGCCTCTATATCAGTGAGTCAACATTGAGGTAGCTCCTGACGGTCAGAATTACGGGAGTGCCTCATATTTAGAGGGTCATTAACTGAGGGACAGCCTCATGATCAGCGGGTCAGTCTTTACGGACTGCCTTATAGCCAGTGTGTCAGTTCTGAGGCAGTGCCCTCAATGTAACAGATTTAGAAATGGGGTAGGGGGCACATGATTAGAAGGTCAGTAGTAAGCTATTGGAACTTTGTCAGAGGGTCAGTACTCAGCGAGTGCCTCATTGACATGGGGTCCATACAGAGGGTTTGCACTGAGGGAATGCTTCCTTGTCAGAGATTCAGAACTGAGAAAGTGCCTCATTGTCAGAGGCTCATTCCTGAGGCAGTGCCTCATTGTCAGAGTGACATAATCAGATAGCACTCCCTCAATTCTAAACCTTAATACTGACCCTCTGACAATGAAGCACTGCCTCACGACTGACCCTATGATAATGAAGTGTTCCTCAGGATTGAACCATTGACGATGTGACTCTCCATTAGTGTTGACCTTCTGATAATGGGGTTCTCCTTAAGTACTGACCCTCTGACGGTTGTGCACTGCCTCAGTACTGACCCTCTAAATATCTGCCACTCGGTCAATTCTGACCTCCTTACGATGAGGCATTACCTCAATACTGACTGGGGTGCAGGTCTCTGGCACCGAGTCTGTTGCTCTTGCAACGATGGGAAGGGGGTATAGGAGGAGAGTGTTAGTCATTGGGGACTGAATAGTTAGAGGGACAGATAGAAGGCTTGTTTGGAACCGAAGAGACTCACGATTGGTACGTTGCCTCCAGGTGCTAGGGTCCATGTTGTCTCAGATAGTGTCTTTGGGGTCCTGAAGGGAGAGGGTGACCAGCCCCAAGCCATGGTCCACATAGGTACCAACGACATAGGTAGAAAGAGGGATAGGGACGTCAGGCAGGATTTCAGGGAGCTCCGCTGGAAGCTGAGAGCTCAAACAAACGGAGTGGTTATCTCTGGTTTGTTACCCGTGCCAAGTGATAGCGAGGCAAAGAACGGGGAGAGATTTCAGCTGAACACGTGGCTGCAGGTGGGAGGGCTTCAGGTACATGGACAATTGGGGCTCATTCTGGGGAAGGTGGGACCTGTACAAACAGGACGGTATCCACTTGAACCAGAGGGGCACGAATATCCTGGGCGGGAAATTTGCTAGTGCTGTTCGGGTGGGTTTAAACTAGCTTAGCAAGGGGATGGGAAACTGTGGTTTCAGTACACAGGAGAAAGAGAATAGAGAGGACATGGACAGGACCTCAGTGTCACAGGAGTGTGCTGGCAAACAGCAAGCTGAATTGAAGTGTGCCTACTTCACTGCCAGGAGTATCCGGAATAAGCGAGGTGAGCTTGCAGCATGGATAGGTACCTTGGGGCTTCGATGTTGTGGCCATTATGGAGACATGGATAGAACAGGGTCAGGAATGGATGTTGCAGGTTCCAGGGTTCAGATCTTTGAGTAAGATCAGGTAAGGTGGGAAAAGAGGGGGAGGTGTGGCTTTGTTTGTCGAGGACAGTATAACGGAGGCTGAAAAAACTTTTGAGGAGGACTGGTCTACTGAGGTGGGATGGGCTGATGTCAGAAACAGGAGAGGAGAGGCCACACTGCTGGCAGTTTTTTAATAGGCCTCTGCAAAGTTCCAGGGATCTGAAGGAGAGGATTGGCAAAACGATTCTGGGCAGGAGTGAAAGGAACAGGGTGGTCATTATGGGAGACTTTAACTTCCTAAGCATTGACTGGAAATGCTGTAACTCTCGTTCGTCGGATGGATGAGTTTTCGTCCAGTGCACGCAGGAGCGTTTCCTGACACGGTACGTCGAAGGGCCGACAAGAGGGGAGGCCACGCTGGATCTGGTACTTGACAGTGAACCAGGCCAGGTGTTTGATTTAGTGGTCGATGAGCACTTTGGAGAGAGTGACCATAATTCGGTTACGTTTAGTTTAGCGATGGAGTGGGAGAGGAACATGCCACAGGGCAAGACTTAGAGATGGGGGAAGGCAATTATAATTGGGCAAGACTTAGGAGGCAAAGAATGGGGTAGCAAAATGCAGGGGATGGGGACAATCGAAATGGGGAGCTGGTTTAAGTAACAGATATTGCGTGTCCTTGATAGGTACGTCCCTGTCAGGCAGGGGTCAGTGATAAGGTCGGGGAACCGTGGTTTACTAAAGAAATTGTATCTCGCGTTAAGCAGAAGAGCGAGGCTTATGTGATGTTGAGATGAGATGGATCAGTTGATGCGATGGAGAGTTACAGATGAGCAAGGAAGGATTTAAAGAGAGAGTTAAGAAGAGCAAGGAGGGGTCCTGAGCAGTCATTCGCAGGTAGAATAAAGGAGATCCGTAAAGTTTTCTCAAGGTATGTGAGGAATATAAGGATGACTGGGGGAGGAATCGGGCCAATCAAAGACAGAAGTGGGAAGTTGTGTGTGGACCGGGTAGAGATCGGAGAGGTGCTAAATGAATATTTCTCATCTGTTTTCACTGAGGAAGAGGAGAATATCGTCGAGACGACTGAGATACGTGCTATTAGACTTGAAAGGATTCAGGTTAGTAAGGAGGAGATGTTATCAATTCCAGAAGGTGTGAAGCTCGATAAATCCCCTGGGCCTGAGAGGATTTTTCCGAGAATTCTCTGGAAAGCTCGGGAGGAGGTGGCGGAGCCCTTGGCTTTGATCTTTGAGTCCTCATTGTCTGCAGGTTGAACACCAGAGGACTGGAGGATTGCAAATGTTGTGCCCTTGTTCAAGAAGGGCAGTAGAGATGAGCCAGGCAATTACAGCCAGTGAGCCTTACGTCTGTTGCAGGAAAAGTTTTGGAAAGGGTTATAAGAGATCGGGTTTATAATCATCTCGGAAGCAACAATTTGATTGGAGATAGTCAACGTGGATTTGTCAAGGGCAGGTCGTGTCTCACAAACCTCATGGAGATTTTGAGGAGGTGACCAAGCATGTGGATGAGAGAAGGCCAGTTGACGTAGTGTACATGGACTTCAGTAAAGCCTTTGATAAGGTTCCACATGGTAGGCTATTGGAGAAAGTACGGAGCCATGTGATTGAGGGAGATTGAGCAGTTTGGATGAGAAACTGGCTTTCGGTAAAAAGGCAACCAGTGGTGTTTGATGGAAAATATTCAGCCTGGAGTCCGGTTACTCGTGGTGTGCCTCAAGGATCTGTTTTTGGCCCACTGCTGTTTGTCATTTTTATAAATGACTCGGACGCAGGCATAGGTGGATGGGTTAGTAAGTTTGCAAATGACACTAAAGTCGGTGGAGTGGTGGACAATGTGGAAGAATGTCGCATGTTGCAGGGAGACTTGGATAAAGTGCAAAATTGGGCGGAAAGGTGGCAAATGGAGTTCAATGTGAGGTGATTCGCTTTGGGAGGAATAATAGGAAGGTACAATACTGGGCCAATGGAAAGATTCTTGGTAGTGCGGATGTGCAGAGGGACCTTGGCGTCCATGTACACAGATCTCTGAAAGTTGCCACCCATGTTGATAGTGCTGTGAAGAAGGCATATGGTATGTTAGACTTTATTGGTAGAGGGATTGAGTTCCAGAGCCGTGATGTCATGCTGCAACTGCACAAAACGCTCGTGCGACCTGTTCTGGTCGCTCCATTGCGGGACGAATTCGGAAGCATTGGAAAAGGAGCAGAGGAGATTTACCAGGATGTTGCATGGTCTGGAGTGAAGGTCTTAGGAGAGAAGGCTGAGCGACTCGAGTCTGTCCTCATTGGGGAGAAGAAGGCTAAGAGGGCCTTTAATAGAAACATACAAGACGATCAGAGAAAGATGAGTCAGGGTGGACGGTGAGAGTCTTTTTCCTAGGATGATGATGTTGGCTTGTACGAGGGGGCTCAGCTACAAATTGAGGGGTGATGGATTGAAGACAGAGTCAGAGGCAGGTTCTTTACCCAGAGAGTGGTAAGGGCGTGGAATGCCCTGCCTGCCAATGCAGTTAACTCAGCCACATTCAGGGCATTTGAACAGTCCTTGGATAAGCATATAGATGATGATGGGATAGTGTGAGGGAATGGGCTTAGATTAGTTCACAGGTTGGCGCAACATCGAGGGCCGTAGGACCTGTTCTGCACTGTATTTTTCTATGTTCACAGATGACACTAAAATGAGTGAGAGAGTAAAGTCTGAAGAGGACGATGAAAATCTGCGGAAGGATGCAGAAAGTTTAAGTGAATGGACAAGGGTCTAGCAGATGGAGTCCAATGATGGTAGATGTGAGGGTATCCATTTTGGTAGCAATTATGGAAAAATGGAGTCTTGCTAAAATGGTGAAAAATTGTAGCATGCTGCTCCTAGAGGGAGCTGGGCAGCCTTGTGTCTGAATCAGGTAGTTTGCAGATGCGGCTGGTAATTGAGACAGCAAATGGAATAGTGTCCTTCATTGCGAGAGTGATGCAGTTTAAAAATCGGGAGGGTATGCTACAGTTGTTTTGGGTGCTGGTGAGGCTTGGTGTGGAGTAGTTTGTCCAGTTTTAGTCTCCTCACTTGAGCAAGGATGTACTGGCACCGGAGCGGGTGCAAAGGAGATTCACGAGGTTGATTCCAGAATTAAAAATGTTGCTGTATGGGGAGAGATTGAGTAGACTAGGATTGCAGTCACTGGAATTTAGAAGAATGAGGGGTGATCTAACAGAAACTTTTAAAATTATGAAACAAATGGATCGGAAATTGTTTCCACTGATGGGCGAAATTCCAACTCGGGGGCACAGCCTCAAAATAAGTGTGAACAGATTGAAAACTGAGTTGAGGATGAGCTTCTTCATCCAAAGGGTAGTGAATCTGTGGAATTCTCTGCCCACTGAAACAGTTGAGGTTCCCTTGTTGAATGTTTTGAAAGCCAAAACAGATAGATCTTTGAACAGGAAAGGAATTGAGGGTTATGGTGAATGGGAGGGTAAGTGGAGCTGAGTCCGCAAAAAAGATCAGCGGAACGAGCTGGAAGAGACAGATGGCCTACTCCTGTTTTATTTCTTATGTCCGTTCGTCCTTAGATTGCCATCCTTGTCATTCCTCCTTCCCTGGAATAGGCCAGTTCTGAACTGAAGAGTAGGTCTTTAAATAACTCCCACGTATCAAATGTTGACTTGTTCAATAAAAGCTCCTCCCAATTAATACTGCTCAGCTCCTACCTAACACTGATGTAATTTTCCCTTCCCACAAGGTCCTGATTATCCATGGCTGTCTTAAAATGTAAGGAGATGCGATCGCCCATTTAAGAAGCTCCTGGTTCACTGTTTTTCCCAAGTGGGAGTCAGCTACAGGCTTTCTTGTTCCACGATGGGGGAGGAAATGGCCTAGTGGTATTATTGCTGGACTGTTAATTCAGAGACTGAGATAACATTCTGGGGACCTGTGTTCAAATTCCAGCACAGCAGATGGTGGAATTTGAATTCAATATAAAAGAAAATCATGAATTAAGAATATAATGATGACCATGAATTCATTGCCAAATGTCAGAAAAACTCACCTGGTTCACTGATGTGCTTTAGGGAAGGAAACTGCCACCCTTACATGATCTGGCCTTTCTGTGACTGCAGACCCACAGCAATATGATTGACTTTGAACTGTCCCCTGGGCAATTAGGGATGGACAATAAACACTGCGTAGCTAGTGATGTCCTCCTCCCATTAACAAATAAATAAAATTGGATTCTACATCTTCCGATCCAAGATCGTTTCTTGCTCTCATACTAATTTCTTTGCTTACAGTCACTTTCCCTCCTGCCTGTCTTTTTGGAATGTCGTATAGCCCTGCGCACTTAGCTCCAGTGTTGATCTCCTTGTAACCATGTCTTTGTAATAGCTATAAAATCATGCCCGTCAACCTAGAAATGTGCTATTAATTTGTTGATTTTGTTCTGAATACAATGAGCACGCAAGCAAAGAGCCATGAATTTAGCTTTATCACTTGATTTCACCTCTTGACACTATTTACAGCTGTTTTCTGTTTGTACATGCTGTCTTTTCCGGTACCACGCTGAGTATTGTTATCCCGATAGTTCTTTCGTATCAGTCCGTGTGTATTCCTGGGCGAATGTGCTCGTGTGGTCTCAGGAGTTGGGGAGGTCACGGCTCTGGGACAGCCGTTTCATCGCCCTATGCTGCAGGTAAGAAGAAAAGAAAATCTCTTGCTCTGAGCTCTGCAAACCTGGGCAATGTCAAAAGGGAAACAAGGTCAAAAGAATTTCAACAAGAATCTCAAAATTAACTGCTGAATTCATATCAACATTACGGGGATCGCCCAACTTAGTGGCAACAACAACCCACTTTCTATTCTTCACAAACAATCCAAAGGCTGAAGTATCCGTATCCCTCTTAACTTTTATGGTTTTTGAGCTAATTTCTTGTTTCTAACTTGTGCATATTTGTGGTGCCTTATGACTTGTTGCATTTAGCAATTGATAAACTCACTCTCTCACGAGTTCAGGAGAAGCTAGTTTTATCGAATCCCCAGTGTGGAAACAGGCCACTCAGTTCAAAAAGCCCACAGCAACCCTGCAAAGAGCATCCCACCTAGACCCATCCCCATTCCCCTACTCTATCCCTGTCAGCCTGCATTTCCCATGGCTAATGTACCTAACCTACACATCCGTGGGCACTGTGGGTAATTCAGCATTGCCAATCCACCTAACTTGCACATCTCTGGACTGTGGGAGGAAACCAGAGCACCCAGCAGAAACCCACACAGACAAGGGGAGAATGTGCAAACTCCACACAGACAGTCATCCGAGGCTGGAATGGAACTCGGGTCCCTGGTGCTGTGAGGTAGCATTACTAACTACTGAGTCACCGTGTCACCCTGAGCTATCTTGACTCCTTCTGAAACATAGGAAGGTATCCACAAGACAAAGATCCTTTTTAATCAGCTTAATTCGTACCAACTGAGGTGGATCTAGTTGGGTGTGTAAAGAAGGGGAGTCTTTCACGAGGGAACTTAACAATTTGGGAGGCTCAGTCACCGAGGGAGCCTGACCCGAAGACTGGTCAAAACAATAATGATTCGATATGAATTAGTTAGAATGCAGCTGTGAACAGTAATCCTCCATCCCTATGTGGGAGCGAGATTTAACATTCAAAATCAAAACTGAAACTCTTGAACAAGGTAGTTCAAAACAGCCAGTTCTCTGATTGAGGTTGTGGACTTGCTCGCCGAGCTGGCTTCTTCTCATTCAGACGTTTCGTCACCATGATCGGTGACATCATCGGTACAGCCTCCAATGAAACGATGTTATTCTACTCTGTCTGGAATTGACACTGTCCAGTCTGTTACCATGAGTACTGTCATTTCCGGTTTTGATCTGTATGGGTTTGTATGTGGGGGTCCAATTGTATCTGTTTGTTGGTTGCATTATGGGTGGAGAATCACGCCTCTCAGAGGACACTGCGACAAGGTAACCGTAGTAGCCCAAACCAAGCATAGACACGCACAGGAATTCCGAGAGGCATGGTTCTGCACCCATTCTCCAGCCTCACATTCTTGGTCTCTTAAGTCTGAATATGATCACTCAACCATATCCTTGATGACAAACAATAGAGTCTTACTTCCCAAAATCTACAAACAGGACTGTCCAGACAGATCCATTTGTTCTTATGATATCATCTTCTGCTGGAGGGATTCCGAAATGTCTGCATTCTTCCTCAACTGAGCATTCCTTGCATTCGTGGTTGACAGAGCTGTCAGCCATGTCCATTGTGCTGCAGGGTTCCCAAGCGGAATATGAGTTGCTGTTCCTGCAACTTTGGGGTGGCATCATTTGTGGCACTGCAGGAGGCCAATGTTCAGTTTGGTTATGACTTTTGAGGAACGGATGGTCCCTTTGAGATTGAAATTGGAGAAAGATTTCAGGATTTTTTCATGTTCTTGTCTTTCTGTTATGCCCCTAGGGAAAAAAGCAATGAAAGTGCCGTTAATGTTTTGCACGGCGAGCTGCTGCATACTAACCGGTCTCACACCATTACCATCACCTTGCCCTTGTGAAGGCAGATATGGATAAGGTTCTCAAAGCTGATAGAAGATTGAAACCACTCTAATCCTGTGACGATGGTAAGTTTCCCTTCTTTAAAAAAAAATGCTTGCAGCTGAATTCGCCTAATATAGAGCACAGTGGCTCTGGTTAACACCACTGTCTCAATTCCACCCTTTGGTGACTTTCTGTGTGGAGTTTGCACATTCTCCATGTGCCTGCATGGGTTTTCTCCGGGTGCTCGAGTTTGCTCCCACAGTCAAAAGATGTGCAAGGTTGGTGGATTGGCCATGCTAAATTTCCCAAGGTGTTCAGTGATGTGTAGGTTAGGTGAGTTATAGGTGGATGGGTCTGGGTGGGATGCTGTGAGGGGCAGTGTGGACATGTTGGGCTGACCGACCTGTTTCCACACTGTAAGGGTTCTCTGATTCATGATTCCATGATTTTACTGAGCGCAAAGGGACAATATTGACTCGTCATATTTGTCTCACCTCTTTACACATTGACAAGAAAGCTTTAATGTCAGTTTCTATGCATTTGCAACTTGTCTGCTGTCTCTGACAAGGCTGACGATATCTCCTTCTCTAATGCACATCTCCTGTCCCCTAACACTGAGAGGTGACACTTGCTTTTCATTTAGTACAATAAAAAAAACAATAGCCTCCATATTACATCCAGCGGCTTCTCTTAACACTCACACACTGTTCTTTTTTTCCTCCAGGTATTGACCACCCATCATTTCTAATTCCTCATCTCATCTCTCTCTCATGCGCTCTCTCTCTCTCTCTCTCTCATGCGCTCTCTCTCTCTCTCTCTCTCTCTCTCTCTCTCTCTCTCTCCCCCCCTCTCTCTCTCTGTCTCTCTCTGTCTCTCTCTCTCTCTCTCTCTCTCTGTCTCTCTCTCACTCTGTCTTTATCTCTCCTCTCCCTGTTCTCCCCCATCACTTCACTCACAGGCACCAACAGAGGTTCACAGTCACACTATGTTGCACATGCATATTCTGTCCCTCATGCACAAACACACTACACACACAAAAAAAAAAGTCAGGAACACAGTCTCTCACGAACACACTCTGTCACATTCTCACTCATTCATACTCCATACCGTCACACAGTCGTACACGGTCTTGCACACATTCTGTGGCACACTTGCATGCACTGTCGCAGGATCTTTTGCCAATGCTCTCACTCTCAAGTACACACATACTACCACAAATCTCTCCCTCACACACTTAGGTTTGCAAATTCACTTGCTGTCAAGCTCACTCACACTTACAGACACACTCACTCCCTCATGCATGCTGTAACACTCCCTTCTTGTGCTAACTCCCTTTCACACACTCTCAAGCACAGTCACTGGCACACACATTCTGTCGTGCGCACACACACACTTTCATGCACTGTCTTTGCACTCTTGAGCACAATCATATGCTCACCTCTCTCTTGCTCGCAGTCAATTTGATTTGAGTCAGAGATAATGGGAGCTGCAGATGCTGGAGAATCCAAGATAATAAAATGTGAGGCTGGATGAACACAGCAGGCCAAGCAGCATCTCTGATGAAGGGTCTTGGCCCGAAACGTCAGCTTTTGTGCTCCTGAGATGCTGCTTGGCCTGCTGTGTTCATCCAGCCTCACATTTTATTATCTTGATTTGAGTCATAATTGTCACATGTGCCCAGGTACAGTGAAAAGTTTTCTTCTGCATGCAGTATAGACAGGTGATATCAAACAAGGCGCATGAGTGAAACGGAACATAGTTACAGCTACAGAGAAGATGCACAGAGAGCAAGATCAAAATTAGATTTAAGCTTTTCAGTGTCCTATTCAGATGTCCAACAACAGCGGTGAAGAAGCTGTTCTTGAATCTTTTCACGCATGTATACAAACTTTTTTTACATCTTCCCTTCAGAAAAAGGGAGAAGAGAGTGTAATTGTGGGGTGAGAAGGGCCTTTGATTATGTCAGTTTCTTTCCCGAGGCAGCGGGAAGTAGAGGTGGAATCAACGAATGGAAGGCTGGTTTGCATGATGGACTATGCTGTGTTCATGACTCTGCAGTTTCTTGTGGTCTTAGGAAGAGCTGTTGCCAAACCACACTGTGACATGCATCCAGATAGGATGCTTTCTCTGGTACATGAATGAAAGTTGACCTTGCGGACACTCCAAATTACCTTCGCCTGCTGGGGAAATAGAGACATTTGGTGTGCTTTTTTGCCCATTGCGACGAGCTGGGTGGACCAGGAGAGATTGTTGGTGATCGACACTCTCAACTATCTCCACCTCAGCAACATCTCTCTCACTGTCTGATGCAGGCGCTCACACACTCACATTCTGTCACCTATTCTGTCTGTCTGTCTCTCCCTCTCTCCCTCATCGCCCATCTCTCTGTCTCGCTCTCTCTCTCTCTGTGTCGCGCTCTCTCTCTCGCTCTCTCGCGCTGTCTCTCTCTCTCGCGCTGTCTCTCTCTCTCGCGCTGTCTCTCTCTCTCGCGCTGTCTCTCTCTCTCGCGCTGTCTCTCTCTCTCGCGCTGTCTCTCTCTCTCGCGCTGTCTCTCTCTCGCGCTGTCTCTCTCTCTCGCGCTGTCTCTCTCTCTCGCGCTGTCTCTCTCTCTCGCGCGCTCTCTCTCCCTCCCCCACCCACCAACCTCTCTGGCTTTCTCTCTCTCTCTCTCTCTCTCTCTCTCTCTCTCTCTCCCTCTCTCTCTCTCTCCCTCTCCCCCTCTCTCTCTCTCTCTCTCTCTCTCTTTGTTGGAAGAATTAACTTAGACTGAGCGTGGATTTTCTCCCAAATTAGTTATGACAAAGCAGAACCAATTCTGCCTGGAAGAAGAAAGGCAGGAGCCATAATAATTAGGGATTGTTTTGCTAGAGGAACCGTGCTGTGATATGCATCCAGATAGGATGCTTTCTGTGGTACATCAATGAAAGTTGCCCTTGTGGGCACACGGAATTGCCTTAGCCTCCTGGGAAGTAGACACAACGGTGTGCTTTTTTGCTCATTGCGATGATGTGGATGGACCAGTGAACTAATCTAAGCCCATCCCCCTACACGATCCCATTATCATCCATATGCTTATCCGAGGACTGTTGAAATGCCCCTAATGTGGCTGAGCTAACTGCATTGGCAGGCAGGGGGTTCCACATCCTTACCACTCTCTGAGTAAAGAACCTGCCTCTGATATCTATCTCAAATCTATTATCCCTCACTGTTTAGCTGTGCCCCCTCATACAAGCTGACGTCATCATCCTCGGAAAAAGACCCACACTGTCCACCCTGTCTCATCCACTGATCATCTTGTATGTCTCTTTTAAATCCCCTCTGAACCACCTTCTCTCCAATGAGTACAGACCCAAGTCCCTCAGCCTTTCTTCAGAAGACCTTCACTCCGGACCAGGCAACATCTCCTCTGCACCTTTTCCAATGCTTCCACATCCTTCCTGAAATGGGACGACCAGAACTGTACGCAATATTCCAAATGAGACCGCACCAGTTTTTTGGACAGTTGCTCTGGATCTCAATCCCACTGCCAATAAAACCTAAAACACCGGAAGCTGCCTTCACAGCACTATCAACCTGGATGGCAATTTTCAGGGATCGACATAGATGGACACCCTCTGCACAACAACACTACCAAGAATCTTTCCATTGACCCAATATTCTGCCTTCCTATTATTCATCCCAAAGTGAATCACCTCACATTTATCCGCATTGAACTCCATCTGCCATCTTTCCGCCCAATTCTGCAGTTCATCCAAGTCTACCTGTCACCTGCAACATTCTTCCACATTGTCCACCACTCCACCGACTTGAGTGTCATCTGCAAACTTACTAACCGATCTACCAATGCCTCCGTCCAAGTCATTTATTAAAATGACAAACAGCAGTGGTCCCAAAACAGATCCTTGAGACAAACCAGTAGTAACCAGACTCCAGGCTGAATATTTTCTATCAACCACCACTGGTTGCCTCCTTCGCCAAAGCCAGTTTCTAATCCAACCTGCTAAATCTCCCCCAATCCCATGTCTCCATGTTTTCTCCAATAGCCTACCATGTGGAACCTTATCGAAGGCTTTACTGAAGTCCATGTCCACCACGTCAACTGCCCGACCCTCATCCACGTGCTTGGTCACCTTCCAAAATTACTCAATGAGGCTTGTGAGACACGACCTGCCCTTGACAAATCCATGTCGACTATCTCCCATCAAATTGGTGCTTGCTCGATGATTATAAATCCTATCTCTTATAATCCTTTCCAAAACTTTTCCTGCAACAGACGGAAGGCTCACTGGGTTTATAATTACCTGGGTCATCTCTACTGCCCTCTTTGAACAAGGGCACAACATTTGCAACCCTCCAGCCTTCTGGTACTAAACCTGTAGACAATGAGGATTCAAAGATCAAGGCCAAAGGCTCTGCCACCTCCTCCGTAGCCTCCCAGAGAATCTGAAAGTTTCGAAGGATGATGCGTTGTATCTGGAGGTTGGTGGGGTGGTACGTTAGGACGAGGGAGACTTTGTTTTGGTTGTTGTTGCGGGGTGGGGTGAGAGGGATTTGTTGCAGGAAATGCTGGAGACACGGTCGAGGGCGTTATCAACCACAGAGCGGGGCAAGTTGTGCTCCTTGAAAAATGAGGACATCTGAGATATACAGGAATAGAATACCTCATCCTGGGAGTGCAGATGCAGAGGCAAAGGAATGGGGAATAGGGGATGAATTGTTGCAGGAATATGGTGAGAGGAGGTGTAATCTTGGTAGCTGTGGGAATTGGTGGAGTTGAAATGGATATTTGTTTCTCAGTGGTTGGAAATAGAGTGGTCCAGGTAGGAGAGAGAGGTATCAGAGATTGTCCAGGTTAACTTCAAGTTCGGGAGGAAGGTGTTGGTGAAGCGGATGAACTGTTAGAGCCCCTTGTGGGAACACGAGGCGGTGCCGATACAGTCATCAATGTCACGGAGGAAGAGGTGGGGTTGAGGGCCAGTGTAGGTACGGAAGAGGGAGCGTTCCATGTAACCTACAAAGAGGCAGGCATAGCTTGGGCCCATTTGGCTATCCTGGCCACCCTCTTTGTCTGTAGGAAGTGGGAGGAATTGAAAGAGAAACTGTTGAGGGTTGTTCAAGGACCGGAACTTCCCCCTCCTCAGTGGTCAAAAACACCCTCGACCGTGTCACCCGCGTTTCCCACAACTCATCCCTCTCACCCGCACCCCATAATAACTACCAAAACAGTGTCCTTGTCGCCCTCACGTACCACCCCACCAACATCTGGATTCAATGCGTCGTCCTCCGACCCTTCTGCCATCCGCAATCCGACCCCACCACCCAAGACGTTTTTCCCACCACCCTTAGGTGACCCCCTTATCCGCTCCACACTCCCCTCTAGCACTCCCGACACCCAGCACTTTTCCCTGCATATCCATAAATGTTGTCATCACAACGTTTAAAATTCACTGGTCCCGATACCTCCCCCCCATCCCAGGCCCCAGGAAGAATTTCCTCATCAAACAGATGTTGACCTGCACATCTGCTAATGTGGTAGACTGTATCCACTGTTGCCATTGTGGCCCCCTCGACATCGGGGAAACCAAACAGAGGTTTGGGGACCGCTTCACCTGTGCTCAGTTTGCACCAAAGAACTGCACCTCCCAGTCGTGAACTGTTTCGACTCTGCCTACCAATCCTCAGGTAACATGTCCATCCTGGGCCTCCTGCAGTGCCACAACGATGCCACCTGAAGGTTGCAGGAGCAGCATCTCATATTGCGCTTGGGAACCCTGCACTCCATGGTATCAATGTGGACTTCACAAGCTTCAAAATCACCCCTCCCCCTCCCGCATCCCAAAACCAGCCCACCTATCCCATCCTGCCACCTCAAACCCCACCCCCATTTCCTGCCTCCCAACCTCTTCCCGCCCCGGAGACCTGTTCGTCCTCCCCGGACTGACCTCTCCCCTTCCTACCTCCCCACCTACATTCACCTCTGCTGGCTCCATCCCCACCTCTTGAACTTGTCTGTCTCCTCTCCACCTATCTTCTCCTCTATCCATCTTTGATCCGCCTCCCCCTTTCTCACTATTTATTTCAGAACTCTCTCCCCCTACCCCTTTTCTGATGAAAGGTCTCGGCCCAACATGTCAGCTTTTGTGCTCCTCAGATGCTGCTTGGCCTGCTGTGTTCATCCAGCTGCACACTTTGTTATCTCTACATCTCTTAACAACCTCATTAAGTGAGTTCGAGAGAGAACTATGCAGGGTATCATCAAGGACCGGAACTTCCCCCTCCTCAGTGGTCAAAAACACCCTCGACCGTGTCACCCGCGTTTCCCACAACTCATCCCTCTCACCCGCACCCCATAATAACTACCAAACAGTGTCCTCGTCGCCCTCACGTACCCCTTTTCTGATGTTTATCATTCTAACTTGCCAGTCCTGAAAGATGAAAGTTGGTTTGTGTTGCATGTTTGTCTCATAGCTACGAAAGATACACTGAAAGGATTTTTCAAATCTTTTGTTGAGAATTGTACCCATTTAGTCACTAATCCTTTTCCTTTTTTAAAGCTTCCTTGGTCGTGACAAATTTCAAATATCTGCGGAATTTTATTTGGCTTTGTATTGGTTCTCTGTGATTCTCTGTTCATGGCTCCACGACCTGCTAGCTAATTACAGAATTTATCATTGATGTGCTTCAGTCTTATATATCCCAATTTCAGGAGAAAGTCCAGAGAGACCTTTGAAAGGAAAGGGGTTTAGAAAGAAAATCTATCGATCAAAATCATGAACAGTTGATAAATTATTTGCACTTCATATTTCCAGAACCTACCCCGGAAGAGAGAGCCCAGAGAATTGCCAAAGCTGTCCGCAAACAGTCAACAGAAGTGAAGGAAAATTGGGTGCAATTGAAAACCCGTGCGAGCAACTGGCAGAAACAGGTGGAAAAGGCGTTGGAGAAACTTCAAGAACTGCAGAAAGCGCTGGATGATCTTGAGGCTCATGTGATAACAGCTGAGGGGGTCCACACTGATTGGCAACCTGTGGGTGACCTGCTTCTTGACTCATTGCAGGATCACATTGATAAAACCACAGTAAGTGCAATTACATTACACTTCACTTATGAACAGATGTAACCAGAATGTTGTATCGAGACGATCAGTAATATGAGTACTTCAGTAATATTGATTGAATGGTTGTTAACTGAATTTGCAAATTAAAACTTAGTTGAGCATGCCTTCTGATGATATCACAACATGAATATCAGTATAATTGAGGATTCTATTAGTCAGTGACATCAGCTGAGTTATCTGCTTGTTGCCATGTTATCAGGGTTAAAGGTCAAGTCTTAGCACGCCATTTGGCGACTCCTTAGAGAGAGACAACTGGTTATGATTTAACCTGAAGATCACCACGCCTCAGTCAAGTAGAGTGGTTGAGGCGAAGACCCTTTGTGGTAAGCTCACTGGTACGACAATTGAGCCCTCTCTGCAGGGCATCACTCTGCATCACAAACCAACTGAATTTGAATAGAGTTGAGGATTGGAGAGCAATCCATGCAATTATTTTTTTTAATGAATGTTTCTCACTGGGACTCTCTCACTGGCAAACTTTTTAAAAGCCAGCTCAGCCATACAGGCGAGATCAGTTCCTGATCTCAGCTGAATTTTTTGACCTGGGGTGGGTCAGCGTTAGGAGTTCAGTGATTGGAATGAATTCTCATGAAGTTAGCGAGAGGGATACTACACGTGAATAGATCGATGTTTTGAGAAGAGGATGAGATATGAGCAAAAGTTTAATTGATGTGGAAGACCAGCCACAATCATCATCGACGGTGGAGCAGGCTTGAGCGGCCATGCAACATTGTGCTGCCGCTATTTGACTTGTTCTGTGGAAAGGAAGGAAAATGGTCCAAGTGTCAAAAATGATGAAGACCACATCATTCTACAACCTCAAAATTTGATTGTGTTCAGCATATTATCACTCCTGGTACCCCTAAATCCTGGTCTATCATCTCAGCAGCTCGACTCTGCCCAAAAGCTGGTTACTTGTGACATTTTTGAGGGATCTTCCCAAGTCTGAAAATCATTTTTGTTTTTGTAGAATCAGAGTTGGCCAATTGCTTGTGTTCAGAATCTGTCTTAGAGTTTTAACCTTTATTTCAAAAGCAAGAATTTATAAGATACCACACTGACTGTAACTACAAGTTGTGTGTTTCTTCAACAAAATATCTGCAAACAAACAAACATCCTGGATGAAGACTTACTATCTGACACTCCACTCACACTAGTTGCAGGATGTTTTGATCTGTCTGCTTATCAATTGTGTGTCTGTGTGTTTACCTCCCTGACCGCACCTGATGAAGGGACTGCACTCCCAAAGCTTGTGTGATTTCAAATAAACCTGTCAGATTATAACCTGATGTCATGTGAGCTCTGACTTTGTCTATCCTAGTCCAACACCAGCGCCTCCACATTATAACTGTTTGGAACCAAGTCAGCGCAACAGGTACATATCGAACATTTGACTTCGGAAGAATGCCTCGTGCTGAAAAATTCATTAATAACAAAGGATTTCTTCATTGTGCCATCTATCGTAACATGCTGCGTCTCTCAGTCATAATGAAAGGATGGCCACTTCAATTTCGCAGGGCCAAGAACAGTTATGGACATTTTTAGCATGGGAGGAGGCCATTCAACCTATTTTATCTGTCCCAGCTCTCTCCCAGCACAAGAAAATTAATCCTTCTTTCGAACTCATTCCACATATTTCACAGAATTGAAATATATAGGTACATACTTAGGAGTTTTTAACATCAAGTGAGCAGTTCTCGCACTTCACCTTGTCACTAAAAATGGAAAACGTGACTTACAAAGAGTGGGTCTTGATTTTGTTCTGTTTTGATGATGAAGCAGATGCAAGTCGAAGTGCTGGAACTGGCCTCTTGAACTTACCAACTGTTCAACGTGTATAAAATGATTTCTGTGCGCATCTACTAAAAGCAGTTTTATGGAAGGAAAAGGTACCAAAGAAGATTTGGTGTATTGTGCTTGATGCTATTATACGCCAACCTGTGAAAACAGAACTCTACGACTGAGTGTTGAGTTCTGAGAGGGGGCTATCTTGTTTGAATTTACATTGCTAAGCCTAGGCCTATTTTCCCAACAGCAAAATTGGTAATCCAGCAAGAAATGGATATTTCTCACATTTGTTGGCTGTAAGTGTCTGTTTAAAGTTTCCTTATATACAGGTGCTTAACCTGCTTTTACAGTTGGAACATTTGTTGTGCCAATGAAAATTTTTTGAATGGTTTCATCTCCAGTTTTCCTGTTTATACATATTTGGTATTTTTTCAGGGTAAGGACTATCTGCAAAATCTGAGATTGGGTTTTGAAAGACAGCAGCCTTTGTTTTGGAGAGATAATGGGAACTGCAGATGCTGGAGAATGCGAGATAACACCGTGTGGAACTGGATGAAGACAGCAGGCCAAGCAGCATCTCAGGAGCACAAAAGCTGACGTTTCGGGCCGAGAACCTTCTTCAGAAAATGGGGAGGGGGTGCGGGTTCTGGAATAAATAGGGAGAGAGGGGGAGGCGGATGGAAGATGGATGGAGGAGAAGATAGGTGGAGAGGAGAGTATGGGTAGGGAGGCAGGGAGGGGATAGGTCAGTCTGGGGAGGCCGGACAGGTCAAGGGAGCGGGATGAGGGGAAATAGGGGTGCGGCATGAGGTGGGAGGGGGGATGGGTGAGAGGAAGAATAGGTTTGGGAGGCAGGGACGAGCTGGGCTGGTTTTGGGATGCAGCGGCAGGACAGGAGATTTGGAAGCTTGTGAAATCCACACTGATACCATTGGGCTGCAGGGTTCCCAAGCAGAATATGAGTTGCTGTTCCTGCAACCTTCGGGTGGCGTCATTATGGCACTGCAGGAGGTCCAGGTTGGACATGTCCTCTCAGGAATGGGAGGGGGAGTTGAAATGGTTCGTGACTGGGAGGTGCAGTTGTTTATTGCAAACTGAGTGTAGGTGTTCTGAAAAGCGGTCCCCAAGCCTCTGCATCGTTTCCCCAATGTGGAGGAAGCCACAACGGGGACAGCGGATGTTTTGGATATTTCTTAAGCATTGATTTTCATTCAGAGTTGGTTGGATTTTGCTGAAGCAATAGACATAACTCACTATGACATAGACAATGTCAGAGTTAATGTTTCGCGTCCTGTGACCCTTCCTCAGATCTCACTCTTCACTGATGCTGCCAGACCTGCTGAGCTTTTCCAGCAACTTCTGCTTTTGTTGCTGATTTACAGTGCCCACAGTTAGAACATAGAACATAGAACAGTACAGCACAGAAAAGGCCCTTCAGCCCACAATGTTGTGCCGACCATTGATCCTCATGTATGCACCCTCAAATTTCTGTGACCATATACATGTCCAGCAGTCTCTGAAATGACCCCAATGACCTTGCTTCCACAACTGCTGCTGGCAACGCATTCCATGCTCTCACAACTCTCTGCGTAAAGAACCTGCCTCTGACATCCCCTCTATACTTTCCACTAACCAGCTTAAAACTATGACCCCTCGTGCTAGCCATTTCTGCCCTGGGAAATAGTCTCTGGCTATCAACTCTATCTATGCCTCTCATTATCTTGTATACCTCAATGAGGTCCCCTCTCCTCCTCCTTTTCTCCAATGAAAAGAGACCGAGCTCAGTCAACCTCTCTTCATAAGATAAGCCCTCCAGTCCAGGCAGCATCCTGGTAAACCTCCTCTGAATCCTCTCCAAAGCATCCACATCTTTCCTATAATAGGGCGCCCAGAACTGGACGCAGTATTCCAAGTGCGGTCTAACCAAAGTTTTATAGAGCTGCAACAAGATCTCACGACTCTGAAACTCAATCCCCCTGTAACTGAAAGCCAAAACACCATATGCTTTCTTAACAACCCTGTCCACTTGGGTGGCCATTTTAAGGGATCTATGTATCTGCACACCAAGATCCCTCTGTTCCTCCACGCTGCCAAGAATCCTATCCTTAATCCTGTACTCAGCTTTCAAATTCGACCTTCCAAAATGCATCACCTCGCATTTATCCAGGTTGAACTCCATCTGCCACCTCTCAGCCCATCTCTGCATCCTGTCAATGTCCCGCTGCAGCCTACAGCAGCCCTCTACACTGTCAACGACACCTCCGACCTTTGTGTCGTCTGCAAACTTGCTGACCCATCCTTCAATTCCCTCGTCCAAGTCATTAATAAAAATTACAAACAGTAGAGGCCCAAGGACAGAGCCCTGTGGAACTCCACTCACCACTGACTTCCAGGCAGAATATTTTCCTTCTACTACCACTCGCTGTCTTCTGTTGGCCAGCCAATTCTGTATCCAAGCAGCTAAGTTCCCCTGTATCCCATTCCTCCTGACCTTCTGAATGAGCCTACCATGGGGAACCTTATCAAATGCCTTACTGAAGTCCAGAAACACCACATCCACAGCTCGACCCTCATCAACCTTTCTAGTCACATCCTCAAAAAACTCAATAAGGTTTGTAAGGCATGACCTACCCCTCACAAAGCCGTGTTGACTGTATTTGATCAAGCCATGCTCTTCCAGATGGTCATAAATCTTATCCCTCAGAATCCTTTCTAACACCTTGCAGACGACAGACGTGAGACTTACCGGTCTGTAATTGCCGGGGATTTCCCTATTTCCTTTCTTGAAGAGAGGAATTACATTTGCCTCTCTCCAGTCCTCAGGTACGACTCCAGTGGAGAGCGAGGATGCAAAGATCTTCGCAAGTGGCGAAGCAATTGCATTTCTCGCTTCCCAAAGCAGCCGAGGACAAATCTGATCCGGGCCTGGCGACTTGTCAATCTTAATGTTTGACAAAATTTTCAGCACATCAGCTTCGTCTATCTCTATCCATTCCAGCATGCACACCTGCTCTTCAAAGGTTTCATTCACTACAAAGTTAGTTTCTTTCGTAAAGACAGAAGCAAAAAACTCATTTAGGGCTTCCCCTACCTCCTCAGGCTCCACACACAAGTTCCCTATGCCATCCCTGATCGGCCCGATGACGCAGGCAAAACTCTATCTCTGCAGGTAGCATGATGCTGTGTTCTCAAACTTGCCTGCCTTATAAAGTAGAAAATCAGTGTGGTTTGTTTTCCAAAATGTGATGTGTAAGTGCAACACTTAACAGTGTGTTCATCAAACTATTGTTTCCTTTGATCTTTGTGTTGCAGAAATTTCTAGAATCATTTCATATATATTTTTCTTGATATATTTTAGCAGCTTTCCTGGAGCAAGTCTGGTTTCCTTCGGATGAGACGACTTTCAGACATACTCCCTTTATTATGAGATTTAATTGCGGTAAAATGAGGAGGATTTTTATTCACTGAGACACACATGACTATATGTTTAAAGCATTGGAAAATGCGTTCTGTTCGGACTGTCATGTTATCTGGTGTTTGTACCAGGCTTTCCGATTAAATGCAAGTGATTAAGGATGCTAATGATGCCACATGTTATTACAAGAGGAAATGAACATACAAGTCAGGATTTTATGCCACATTTATACATAGCATAGACCATGCAGCATGGATGCAGTGACTGAGTGAAATGGGATGCAGTGACTGAGTGAAATGGGATGCAGTGACTGAGTGAAATGGGATGCAGTGACTGAGTGAAATGGGATGCAGTGACTGAGTGAAATGGGATGCAGTGACTGAGTGAAATGGGATGCAGTGACTGAGTGAAATAGGGATGCAGTGACTGAGTGAAATAGGGATGCAGTGTCGGAGGGAAATAGGGATGCAGTGACTGAGACAAATGGGATGCACTGACAGATGGAAATGGGAGACAGTGCCTCAGTGAAATGCTCACAACGAATTGCCCCCTCCAGTCCTGACCCGCTCTCAGCAACTTGCCCCCTCCGTCCTGCCCCGCTCACAGCGACTTTCCCCATCCGTCCTGACCCGCTGACAGCGAATTGTCCCCTCCGTTCTGACCCACTCGCAGCGACCTACCCCTGCAGTCGTGACCCGCTCACACCGACTGGCGCCTGCAGTCCTGACCCGCTCACACCTAAATCTTTTCTGAATCCTTTACTGTTTCACAACATCGTTCCGACAGCAGGGAGACTGGAATTAGAAACAGTATTCCAATGGAGGCCGAATCAGTGTCCTTTCCAGCTGCATGTGACCGAATGAGATGTGTTCACATTCCTTCTTGAAGAGGCTCAAGGAGAGCTCTGTGCTCAGTAGCCTGAAGGATGAACATAGCTCGATAAGTTTGTCTCAATCTGACATCCTGAAGCTCAGCAAATCCTTTTAAGCCAGTCCCTATGACACTATGCCCACAGACAGTGCCGTGACTCCCAGTCATTCCTGTCCTCGATCCTGGGGGTCTTTGACAACACCAAGCAGGAGAGCCTGGACTGACCATTATCTCTGGATGAGCTGGGGAAGGCCTTCGAGTCCTTAGAATAGAATAAAACTGTGGGAGGTGATGCCTTTCCAGCTGAGTTGTATTCAGCTCTTTGGGGGTTGAGTGGCCAGGGCCTGCTGGAGCTTGGTGTTGCCAGGATGTCAGATTGAGACAAACGTATCGAGCTCTGTTCATCCTTCAGGCTGCTGGAGCTGTACGACAGTATGCTTCTGTCAGGTACTATGCGCAAATCCATGAGGAATGGTATCAACACCCTGACCTACAAGTGGAAGGGAGTGAGGGAGGAAGTTAGAAAGCAGCGACCAATATAATTGGCGAATGTAGCCTACAAAATCCTGTCTCAGTCATGTGTAACTGGGTCAGGTCTGCTCTGCGATTGGTGACTGACCCTGACCAAACCTGTGCTGCAGGGGACAGGACGATCTCTGAGAGCCTCGCGCTCCTAGGGATACGATCACTAGCAGGCAGAACAGAGGGGTGGATACCTGCCTCATCAGCCTGGACCAAGAGAAGGCCTTTGGCAGGATATTGCAGACCAACATGTGGGATGTGCTTTATAAAATGGGCTTAGGGGAGAGAATCTGCAATTGGGCCCGACAGATCTACACCGACACCATTAGCGCAGTCTCAATCTGCGTATGGGAATCACAGAGCTTACCCATCAGATCCAGGGTCTGGCAGGGCTGCCCACTCTATCGAGCCCTTTGCTGAGTCCATCAGTAAGGATGTGAGCCTGAGAAGTGTGATTATTCCAGGTAGAGCGGGCCTGCAGGTCAAAGCGTCCCTGTAAGATAACAATGTCACCAAACTCTGCTCAGCCCCAGTCTCAGTGCGCAGGTTCATGAGCAGCTGTGACCCTTTCAAACTGGCCTCGGGAGCCACGGTAAATCGAGACAAGAATGAGGCCATGTTCTTTGGGATCTGGCCTGAATGATCCTTCATTCCCTTCACCGTCAGGGCAGATTACCCAAAAGTGCTGGGCACACAGTTCAGAGAGCCTGGGGCGTGCAGAAAGCCTTGGGAGGTGCACATTGTGGGTAAAATCCTGGTCATCAGGTGTGAGGCACTCTCTCTGTTGTTGTGCATGGCACAGTTCTGGCCCATCACCCACACTGCACTGTTTCCCTCATCCGAGCCATCTTCCATTCCTACTGGAAGCCTAAGATAGACCGTGTCTGCAACAACTCCATGTACTAAGCTCTGGCTAAGTGGGGGAAGAACGTACCCAATGTCACCCTCATCCTGATGTTCACCTTGTTGTGCATTAAGCTGTGTGTAGACTCTCAGTACGTAAAGACCAAGTGTCACTATGTACTGAGGTACGACCTGATCCCAGTGTTGCGAACGAAGGGACTGGCCTCTCTGCCACGGAAAGCTCCAAGTATTTGGACCGTTCTATAACATATGTCCTTTGTTGTGAAATTTGCAAAGAAACAAACGTCTGACCGCCAGTCCATCAGGTAGTGGTCAGCACGCAGCGTGCTCGAGACCCTGTGGGAAAAGGAGAGGCTGGATCCTGTCGTGTAGTTCCCAGAGCAGACTGACAAAGTCATTTGGTACAATGTGTCATCATCAGAACTTTCCAACAAACAACAAAACATAGATTGGCGGGTGGTGAGAATCCTGTCAGATTGTGTATGTGCGCCTTGTTGGCCTGTGGCCTGTTGGCCTGTGCTACAGGGAGTGTGTGGATGAGGCCAGGCTCAATGTTTACCTTCAGCATATAGTTATTGGGAGGTGCACGGATGAGGACAGACTTGCTGTGAGACTGTTCACAGTCACCGTATAGTAAGTCGGAAGCATGGAGATGAGGCCAGGCCCACTGTGATACTGTTTACAATCACTGTTTAGTTTCTGGGAGGAGTGTAAATAAGGCCATGCTCGGTGTGAGACTGTTTTGTGTCCCTGTATAATTACTGGAGGTGTGTCAATGAGGTGAGGGCAATTGTCAGACCGTTTACAGTCAAGTCGGACTTTCTGTGAGTTGTGCGAATGAGGCCAGGGCCACTGTGAGACCATTTCCAGTCACCGCATCATGACGCGGAAGCGTGTAGATGCTGCCAGGCTCCCTGTCAGTAACCAGGTGGTGTGTCCACGAGGCATAACTGGGATGCACTAAAAGCTTGGGGCATAACTGGGACGATGGGGCTGCTGCTGCCGAGGCACAGTCGGGAAGGACCACTGTCTGAGGTTTTCCTGCTGAAGGTAAATGAGGGTCCATTCAGTTGTCGGACCCTCCCCGTGTCTCACATGTATGTAAATATTTTTGTTGTATGTCTAAGAGAGGTCTTTGGTTCATTGGGTGGAGCCAAAGTCCAATGCTTTATTTGTTTATTTGATATGCAGCTGGACAGAACGCAACTGCAGTTGTGACATTGTACATATACAAAGAGATTTCTTGTGAAAAAGGTGTATTTTTCAAATCAGAAATGTGACTGGGAGGAGTGTGGATGAGCCCAGGCTCACTGTGGGTCTGGTTACGGTCACCACATTGTCACTAAGATGTGTGTATATGAGGCATGGCTGGCTGTGAGACTGTGAAAAATCACTAATTAATAAGAGTTTGTTTCTTCAATTATTTGTTGGATGTGTGTGTCACTGACTGGTCCAGCATTTATTGCCCATCCCTAATTGCCCTGGAGATGTTGGTGGTGAGCTGCCTTCTCGAACCGCTGCAGTTCGCCTATTGTGGGTTGCCCCCACAGTGCCATGAGGGAGGGAATTCCCATCTTTTGAACAGTCGCAGTGAAGGATTCCGGAGAAATTTCTAATTCAGAATCACGAGTGGCTTGGAGTGGGATTGAAGGAGGTGTTCCCGTGTACTTGATGCCCTTGTCCTTCGAGATGGAAGCTGTCATGGGTTTGGAAGGGACTGCATGAGGAGCTTTGGCGAATTTCTGCCATGCATCTTGTAGATCGTACACAGTGCTGCTGAGGCCGCTCATCATTGGTGGTGGAGGGAGTGGATGATTATCGATATCGTGCCAGTCAACTGGGCTGCTTTGTCCTGGATGGAGTCAAGCTTCTTGCATGTTGTTACAGATGCAGCCATCCTGGTAAATCGGGAGCGTTCCATCACAGTCCTGAATTATGCCTTGTAGACAGTGGACACGTTCTGGGGAATCAGGAGGTGGGTTAGTTGCCGCAGCATTCCTCACCTCTGACCTGCTCTTGTAGTCACTGTGTTTATGTGGTGCGTCTGGTTCAGTTTTTGTTCAAAGCTCACCCCCACGACGGTGACAGTGTGGGATGCAGTGAATGTAACAAATTGTTTGTCAAGGGGTGGTTGTCTCTTGTTGGTGACGGTCATTGCCTGGTATTTCTGTGGTGTGAATGTAACTTCCACTTGTCTGACCAAGCGTGGGTATTGCCCAGATCTAGTTGCATTTGGACAAGGACTGCTTTGGGATCTGAGGAATCGTGAATGATGCTGAACATTGTGCAATCATCAGGAACATCCCAACTTCTGGCCTTATGATGAACGCAAGTTCATTGATGAAGCAGCTGAAGATGGTTATATCAGACACTGCCCCGAGAAACTCCTGCAGGGATCCCCTGGAGCTAAGATATCTGACCTCCAATAAGATCATTCATTTTCCTGCGTGCCAGGTATGACTCCAGCAAGTGGAGAATTTGTCGCCTTATACCCATTGAGTCCAGTTTTGCTCGGGCTTCTTGATGCCACACTTGGTCAAATGTAGTCTTGTTGTAAAGGGCTGGAGCTCTCACTTCCTCTCTGGAATGCAGCTGTATTGTCCATGTTTGAACCAAGGCTGTAATGAGGTCAGGAGCTGAGCTGCCCTGACAACCCAAACTGGCCGTCGCTGAGCAGGTGCTGCTTGATAACAATGTTACTGACACCTTCTATCACTTTCCTGATGATTGAGTGCAGCCTGATAGGGCAGTATATGGCCAGGTTGGATTTGTCCTATGTTTGCAATCCAGCACATACGTGGGCAATTTTCCACATTGTCGGGTAGATACCAGTGTTGAAACTGCACTGCAACAGCTTGGCACGGGGAGCGGCACGTTCTGGAGCACAAGTCTTCAGTATTATTGCCAGAATATTGTCAGGGCCTGTGACCTTTGCAGTATCCAGTGTCTCCAAGTGTTTCCTGACATCACGTGGGGTGAATTGAATTTACTGAAGACCGGTATCTGTGATGCTGGCGGAGCCCGAGATGAATCATCCACTTGGCCCTTCTGGCTGAAGATTGCTATGAATACTTCAGCCTTATCTTTTGCACTGATGTGCTGGGCTCTTCCATCATTGAGGATGGGGATATGTGTAGAGTCTTCACGTCCAATCAGTTGTTTAATTGTGCACCACAGTAAATGACGAGATGTGGCAGGACTGCAGAGCTCAGATTTGATCCATTGATGGTGGGATCACTTTGCTGTGTCTGTCACTTGCTGGCTATGCTGTTTGGCGGCTTCACCAGGTTTCTTTATTTATTCATTCACAGGACAAGGGCATCATAGAATAGAATCAGAAAATCCCTACAGTGTCAGAGATAATGGGAACTGCAGATGCTGGAGATTCCAAGATAATAAAATGTGAGGCTGGATGAACACAGCAGGCCAAGCAGCATCTCAGGAGCACAAAAGCTGACGTTTCGGGCCGAGACCCTTCATCAGAGAGGGGGATGGGGGGAGGGAACTGGAATAAATAGGGAGAGAGGGGGAGGCGGACCGAAGATGGAGAGTAAAGAAGATAGGTGGAGAGGGTGTAGGTGGGGAGGTAGGGAGGGGATAGGTCAGTCCAGGGAAGATGGACAGGTCAAGGAGGTGGGATGAGGTTAGTAGGTAGCTGGGGGTGCGGCTTGGGGTGGGAGGAAGGGATGGGTGAGAGGAAGAACCGGTTAGGGAGGCAGAGACAGGTTGGACTGGTTTTGGGATGCAGTGGGTGGGGGGGAAGAGCTGGGCTGGTTGTGTGGTGCAGTGGGGGGAGGGGATGCACTGGGCTGGTTTCGGGATGCAGTAGGGGAGGGGGAGATTTTGAAACTGGTGAAGTCCACATTGATACCATATGGCTGCAGGGTTCCCAGGCGGAATATGAGTTGCTGTTCCTGCAACCTTCGGGTGGCATCATTGTGGCAGTGCAGGAGGCCCATGATGGACATGTCATCAAGAGAATGGGAGGGGGAGTGGAAATGGTTTGCGACTGGGAGGTGCAGTTGTTTGTTGCGAACTGAGCGGAGGTGTTCTGCAAAGCGGTCCCCAAGCCTCCGCTTGGTTTCCCCAATGTAGAGGAAGCCGCACCGGGTACAGTGGATGCAGTATACCACATTGGCAGATGTGCAGGTGAACCTCTGCTTAATGTGGAATGTCATCTTGGGGCCTGGGATGGGGGTGAGGGAGGAGGTGTGACCAGGAACTCCCCACCTATGTCGGTGACACCACCCACGCCCTCCACCTCCTCCAGGACTTCCAATTCCCTGGCCCCCAACACCTCATATTCACCATGGACGTCCAGTCCCTGTACACCTGCATTCCGCATGGAGATGGCCTCAAGGCCCTCCGCTTCTTCCTGTCCCGCAGGCCCGACCAGGCCCCCTCCACCGACACTCTCATCCGCCTAGCTGAACTCGTCCTCACACTCAACAACTTCTCTTTTGACTCCTCCCACTTCCTACAGACTAAGGCGGTGGCCATGGGCACCCGCATGGGCCCCAGCTATGCCTGCCTCTTTGTAGGTTACGTGGAACAGTCCCTCTTCCGCACCTACACAGGCCCCAAACCCCACCTCTTCCTCCGGTACATTGATGACTGTATCGGCGCTGCCTCTTGCTCCCCAGAGGAGCTCGAACAGTTCATCCACTTCACCAACACCTTCCACCCCAACCTTCAGTTCACCTGGGCCATCTCCAGCACATCCCTCACCTTCCTGGACCTCTCAGTCTCCATCTCAGGCAACCAGCTTGTAACTGATGTCCATTTCAAGCCCACCGACTCCCACAGCTACCTAGAATACACCTCCTCCCACCCACCCTCCTGCAAAAATTCCATCCCCTATTCCCAATTCCTCCGCCTCCGCCGCATCTGCTCCCACGATAAGACATTCCACTCCCGCACATCCCAGATGTCCAAGTTCTTTAAGGACCGCAACTTTCCCCCCACGGTGATTGAGAACGCCCTTGACCGCGTCTCCCGCATTTCCCGCGACACATCCCTCACACCCCGCCCCCGCCACAACCGCCCCAAGAGGATCCCCCTCGTTCTCACACACCACCCTACCAACCTCCGGATACAACGCATTATCCTCCGACACTTCCGCCATTTACAATCCGACCCCACCACCCAAGACATTTTTCCATCCCCTCCCCTTGTCTGCTTTCCGGAGAGACCACTCTCTCCGTGACTCCCTTGTTCGCTCCACACTGCCCTCCAACCCCACCACACCCGGCACCTTCCCCTGCAACCACAGGAAATGCGACACTTGCCCCCACACCTCCTCCCTCACCCCCATCCCAGGCCCCAAGATGACATTCCACATTAAGCAGAGGTTCACCTGCACATCTGCCAATGTGGTATACTGCATCCACTGTACCCGGTGCGGCTTCCTCTACATTGGGGAAACCAAGCGGAGGCTTGGGGACCGCTTTGCAGAACACCTCCGCTCAGTTCGCAACAAACAACTGCACCTCCCAGTCGCAAACCATTTCCACTCCCCCTCCCATTCTCTTGATGACATGTCCATCATGGGCCTCCTGCACTGCCACAATGATGCCACCCGAAGGTTGCAGGAACAGCAACTCATATTCCGCCTGGGAACCCTGCAGCCATGTGGTATCAATGTGGACTTCACCAGTTTCAAAATCTCCCCTTCCCCTACTGCATCCCTAAACCAGCCCAGTGCATCCCCTCCCCCCACTGCACCACACAACCAGCCCAGCTCTTCCCCCCCACCCACTGCATCCCAAAACCAGTCCAACCTGTCTCTGCCTCCCTAAACGGTTCTTCCTCTCACCCATCCCTTCCTCCCACCCCAAGCCGCACCCCCAGCTACCTACTAACCTCATCCCACCTCCTTGACCTGTCCGTCTTCCCTGGACTGACCTATCCCCTCCCTACCTCCCCACCTACACCCTCTCCACCTATCTTCTTTACTCTCCATCTTCGGTCCGCCTCCCCCTCTCTCCCTATTTAGTCCAGTTCCCTCCCCCCATCCCCCTCTCTGATAAAGGGTCTAGGCCCGAAACGTCAGCTTTTGTGCTCCTGAGATGCTGCTTGGCCTGCTGTGTTCATCCAGCCTCACATTTTATTATCCCTACAGTGTTTTGGTATTTCCAGGGGGTCCCGGGAGGGGTGGTGTGTCGGTATTTCCAGGGGGTCTCAGGGAGTATGTCAAGACTTAAAGTGGGTCGCAGGGAGTTTGTCTGTACAGGGATCTGGGGCTGTGTGTCCGGATTTCGAGGAGCTCCTGGGGAATGTGTCAGTGTTTAGAGGGGACCCTGGGAAATGTGTCATTATATACAGGGAGTCCCAGGGAGTTTCTCAGTACTAAAAGCGGGGACAGGGAATGTGTCAATATTTGCAGCTGGTCCCGGGGAATATATCAGTATTTACAAAGGGTCCTGGGGAGTGTGGCAGTATTTTCAGGGGTTCTCTGGGACTTTGCCAGTATTTAAAGGGTGTCGAGGGAATATGTCAGTATTTAGAGGGCTTCCCGAGGAGTGTGACAGAATTTACAGCGGTCCCGGTGATTGCATCAGTATTTGCAGGGTGTCCCAGGGAGAGTATCGGTATCCGGGGGTGGAGTGTGTCAGTGTTGACGGGAGTTCCGGGGTGTGTATCGGTATTTACAGGGGGAATGGGGAATGTGTCATTATTTCCAGGGGGTCCTGGGAGTTTATCAGTGTTTACGGGGGTTGCGTGGAATGTGTCAGTGTTTCGGTGAAGTCCCAGGGAATGTGTTCGTGTTTCGAGGGGTCCTTGGGAAATGTGTCCGTATTTACATGCAGCCCCAGGGAGTTTCTCAGTATTTACAGCGGATTCCAGGGAATGTGACAGTAGTTACAGTGTGTCGTGAGGTGTGTGTCGGTATTTACGGGATATCCCAGTATTTGTGGTTAGTTGCGCAGAGTGTGTCTATACGTACAAGGGTCCGGGTATGTGTGTCAGTATACAGAGGAGGCCGAGGGAATTTTTCAGTGTATAAAGCGGGCCCTGGGAAATGTGTCAGCGTTTACAGAGGGTCCCTGGGAGTGTGGTGGCATTTTCAGGGATTCTCAGGTACTATGTCAGTGTTTACAGGGAGTCCTGCGGAGCGTGTCAGAATTTCTAGGGGCTCGGTGCATACTGACACACTCCCCTGGAATCCCTGTAAACACTGGCACACTCCCTGGTACCACCTTGAAATACTGTAGCTCTCCCTAACACCCGCTGAAAAAACAAAGTCCACGGGCCCCCCTGGAACGACTGACGCTCTCCCCAAGTCTCCCTGTCAATCCTGACACAATCCCTGAGACGCCCTGTAAATACTGACCCTCCATGGGACCGCCTGCAACTACTGACACACTCCCGGGAGCACCTGTAAATAATTACAAATTCCGCGGAACACCCTGTAAATACTGACACTCTCACCAAGAGCCCCTGTCAATACTGACACAGTCCCTGAACCCCTGTAGGTCGCGGGAATTTTTCAGTATTTAAAGGAGGCCCCGGGAAATGCGTCAGTCTTTGCAGAGGGTCCCAGGGACTGTCAGTATTTTCAGGATTTGCTGGGACTGTGTCAATATTTACAGGGGGTCCCACGGAATGTGTCAGTTTTACAAGTGATTTCAGGGGCTTTGTCAGTATTTCCAGGGGGTCACACAGATGTGTCAATATTTACAGTGTGTCCCCGGGGACTCTGTTGGTCTTGACAGGGGATTACCAGGTCGTGTGTCAATATTTACAGGGTGTCACAGGTTGTGTGTGTGTGTCAATATTTACAGGGTGTCCCTGTGTATGTGTGTGTGTGTGTGTGTGTGTGTGTGTGTGTGTGTTTGTGGGTATTTACAAAGAGTCCCTGGGGAGTGTGTCAGTGTTCATTGTGGGTCCAGGAGAGACTGTCAGTATTTATAGGACGTCCAGGGAGACTGTCAGTCTTTACAGGGGGTCGTCAGGAGTTTGTCAGAGGGTGAACGCTGAGTCAGTGCCTCATTATGCAGGTGTCAGAATTCAGATAGTGTCCCTTGATGAGAGGGTCAGTACTGAGGTATTGCAGCTCTGTGAGCAGGTCAGTTCTTAACCAGTGTCTCGTTGTCAAGTGGTCAGTCCTGAGGCAGTGACTCCATGCTGGATGGTCAGTGTTGAGGAAGTGCCTCATTGTTAGAGGAACATTACGGAGGGTAAGTCTCAAGGTAATGGTGACAGAGCTGAGACAGAGCCACATGATCAGAGATTCAGGGCTAAGGGATTGACTCAATCACAGCATTGTCTTGAGGCAGTCCCTCTTTGTGAGAGGTTTAGTTCTGATGGAGCGCATTTGTCAGAGGCGATCCATACTGATCCAGTGCCTCATTGTCGTGGGGTCAGAGTGAGAGGCTGCTAAACAATTATCAAGTCAGTTGTGACATATTACAGTTCTATCCTGGGGTCAGTCCTGACAGAGTGCCTCATTGCCAGAGTATCAGTCCTGAGGTATTGAAGCGCTGTCTGAGCATCAGGGGTAGGGAGTGCCTCATTGTCACAGGGTCAGAAATGTGGGAGTGCGTTATTGTCAAAGGGTCAATGCTGAGGGAGTGCTGCCATTTAAGGGGGACAGAATTAAGGAAGTTGCTCACATTTCAAGGGCCAGTACTGAAATAGTTTTGCACTGGGATGTCAGTGTGGAGGAAGGGCCTCAGAAGCAGCGGGTCAGTATGACGGTTTCCCTTATTGTCAGGGGGACAGTTCTGAGGCACTGACTCGTTGTCAGAGGGTCAGTACGGAGGTATTGAATCACTGTCAGCGTATCAGAACTGTGGGGCTGTTTTATTGTCACAGCGTCAAAACTGACGCAGTGCCTCATGAAAAATGGGTTCGAATTGCGAGAGACCCACACATTACACACTCAGTAATGATGTATTGCAGCATTGTGAGATGGTCAGAATGAGAGAGGGCCTTATTGTCACAGGGTCTGCACTGAGCGATTTCATCATTTTCAGGCACTCCGTAGGGGCAGAGCCTCATTGTGATCGGGTCAGAATTGAGGGAGTGCCACTTGATTACGGGGGCAATACTGAGGTATTGCAGTTCTGTCAGGTGGTCAAATCTGATGGAGCTCCTCATTGTCAGGAGATCAGCACTGTCAGAGCAGAAGGGCTGAGGTGTTACAGGTCTATGAGAGGTCAGTACTACGGGAGTGCCTCATTATCAGAGGTCCAGTACCGAGGGAGTGCACAATCGTCAGACTGTCAGTACTGAGGGAATGCCTGATTGTTCAAAGGGTCAGTACACAAGGAATGTCTCAATGTAATGTATGATTAGAGATGCAGTGCTGAAGGAGTGCCTCATTCTCAGTGTCAGTTCTGAGGCAGGGTCACATTGCTGGAGGGTTGTTCTGACTTGGTGCATTAGTAACAGAGGGTCAATACTGAGGCAGTATCTCATTTTAGGGGCTTAGAATTCATGGGTGCTACATAATTAGGAGGTTAGCCCCGAGGTATTGCAGCTCAGGTGCGGTCATTAGTGAGGGGGGAGTGCAACATTGTCAGGGGTCAATTCTGAGGTGTCAGAAAAAGTCCTCCCAGAAACATCAGCAGGACTTGACAAAATCTGTTCAAGTGAAGCAATGCCTGGCCCGTTAAATAAGAGCAGGTTTGTTGGAGCCTATTTCAAGGATAGACCTCAGTGTAATGGAGGAAGCATTGAGGGAGTCCTGTACTGATAATACAAGATAATAATTCATACATAATTGCAGCATTGTCAGAGGATCAGAACAGCCAGAGTGCATTATGAGAGACTGAACACAGAGGAGGAGCTTCATTGGAACAGGTTCAGAATTAATGGTGAGCAACACATTCACAAGGTCAGTACGGAAGTATTGCATTTCTATTGGAGGCTCAATACTGAGGAATTACCTCTGTGAGAAGTTAGTACTTTGTCAGTAGTGAGGAATTGTGGCATTGTCACTGTGTTGGTCTGAGAAAGTGCCTCTTTATCAGAGGGTCAGAATTGGTGGGAGTGCTACATGATTAGATGCTCAGGACTAACAGATTGCAGGACTGTCGGCGGGTCAGATCTGTGGGAGTGATCATTGTGAGATGGTCGCTGATGTCCAACCCTAAAACATAGAGCGCCCTGTAAATAACTCCTTAAAAAAAAGGCCCCTTTCACTAAACCCGAAAACAGAGCCCCCGTATCTAAGTCCGAACACACAGAACCCACTAAATTACTCCTAAAACACGAAGCTCACTGTGAATAAACCCCAAACACAGATGGCCCTGTAAATGAACACTAAAGAATAGAGCCTCCTAAAACAAGCAGCACCCGTGAAATAAAGCCGAAAACACAGGAACCCCAGTGTATAAACCCTGACATTCAGAGCCCCCTGTAGATAAACACTAAAAAAAGTAAAAACTAAAAGGAACTGTGGATACAGTAAAATCAGGAACAAAAACAAAATTGCTGGAAAAGCTCAGCCCTCACGCTAGCCCAATCCGGCACTCAGCAGAGCCTCAGGCCCAAACTAAACCAAGCTTCAGCCGCACTCCTCGCCCTCACACACGGAGCCGCCTGCACAGAGGCCCTCAAACGCCTTTCTCTCATCCGGAAAAAGCGGGCTTCACTGTAAATAACCCCTAAAACACAGAGTCCTGTTTAAACAAACTGCTACAATATCAACTTCACCCCCTGTAATTTAGAGACCACTTTAAATGAACACGAACACATATCCCCCAGGAAGTAAAAGGTGAAATACCGGGCTCCTTCGAAACAAAGCCGAAGGCACAGAGCACCTGTCAATACACCCCAACATCGAGCCGACCTGGATATTATCCGTAAAACAGGGCCCCTTACAAATAAACCCTAAAAGACAGAGCTGGCTGTCAGTAAAGAGCCCCTTGTAAATAAATACCAAAACACACAGTAAAAACCGGAAGAACTGCGGATGCTGCAAATCAGGGAAAATATCCAAAGTTGCTGGAAAAGCTCAGCAAGTCTGACAGCATCTGTGAGGGAAAAGAAAGAGTTAACGTTTTGGGTCAGGTGATCCTTCCTCAGAACCTCTGGCTGGCGCGTCTTCAGTAATGCAGGGTCAATTGCTTTAAAATATCCTTTTTCTGTGAGGCTCTATAACATTATAATAGAAAAACATCAGAACTAAGCAGGAGTAGGCCATCCGGCCCCTCGAGACTGCCCCGCTGTTCAATAAGATCCTGGCTGATCTTTTTGAGACTCAGCTCCACTCACCCACTCGCTCACCATAAACCTAAATTCCTTTCATGTTCATAACGTGATCTGGTCTTGCCTTAAACACATTCAGCGAGGTAGTTTCAACTGCTTCACTGGGCAGGGTATTCCACAGATTGACAACCCTTTGGGTGAAGAAGTTCCTCCTGTCCTCAGTCTGACATCTGCTTCCTTTTATTTTGAGCTATACCCGCCTCCTCCTCGTTTCACCTGCCAGTGGAAACAACCTCCCTGTCTCCACCTTATCTATTCCCTTCATAATCTTGTGTGTTGCTATAAGCTCTCCCCTCATTCTTCTGAATTCCAATGAGTATCATCCCAGCCAACTCAGTCTCTCCTCATATTCCAACCCTCTCAAGTCTAGAATCAACCAAGTCAGTCTCCTCTGTGCCCCCTCCAGTGAGAGTATATCCCTTCTCAAGTCAGGAGACCAAAACTGCACACAGTAGTCCAGGTGGAGCTTCATCAGGACCCTATACAGCTGCAGCATAGCCTCCCTGTTTTTAAACTCCATCCTTCAGGCAATGACAGACAAAATTCTATTTGCCTTTATAATTACCTGCTACAATATTACTTTGAGCGATTCCTGCACAACGACACCCAAGTCACTTTGCACAGTAACATGCTGCAATTTTTCTACCATTTGAACCATAGCCTACTTTGTTGTTATTCCTATCAAAATGGATGACCTCACATTTATTGACATTGAACTCCATCTGCCAGACCATTGCCCACTCACTGAGACTGTATAACCATCTGCAGGCCTTCAGTTCTTCTGCACACTTTGCTCTACCGCTCATCTTAGTGTCATCTGCAAATGTTGACACACAACACTTCATCCCCGACTATAAATCATCTGTATCAATTGTAAACAATTGCAGTCCCAACACTGATCCCTGAGACACACTACTAGCCACTGACCGCTAACCAGAGAAACACTCATTTACCCCTACTCTTTGTTTTCTGCTAGTCAATCAATCCTCTGTCCATGCCAATACATTACCTGTAATGTCATGCAACTTTATCTCATGTCGCAGCCTTGGCATCTAGTCAAATGCCTTCTTGAAATCCAGATACATGATATCCACAGGTTCCCCATTGTCCACCATGCAAGTATGTCCTCAAAGAATTCCACCAAATTAATTAAACATGACCTCCCCTTCATGAGCCCATGCTGGCTGTTCCCAATGAGACAATTTATATCCAGTTGTCTTGCTATTATCTTCCTTAATGATGGATTCACGCATTCTCCCAACAACCCAAATTAAGCTAACTGACCTATAGTTACATGCTTTTTGGAAAACAGCCAATATGACACCACTGTTTAAAAAGGAAGTTTACAATCTGCGGGAACCAGCCCAGATTCCAGTGAATTTTGGTAAATAATTACTGGTGCAAGCCTCTTTACTATACTGTTGTACGAAAGGTCCTCTTTACCAATGCGCCCACAAGCACTACATATTAGCGCTCTCACGCTCTCATTCATTCATAACTTTACTGACCTCTTCCTGGCATAGCTTGTTTAATATTACCGCATTTCATTCATAAAATTGCCATCTTGTCATACCTTTCACTATGAAAGGGAGACTGAATTAAAATGCTCCTTCCACCCCATTTACAGCCCTTTCACAGTTTTAATCCTCACGGCTTTATTTTGCTGACAGCTGCAAAACGTGTGTCTACATCAGTGTCTATCCCTGAGTACATGTTAATTTTCTAACCTATTCAGAACAATACCATCGTGTCATCGTTTGAAGAAGCATAATATTAATCAGCCCTCAGCAACCGTCTCCCAGGACTTGAATAGCTTGCAGGATATCAAACAAGTTTTCTGCATTAGCAGAGATAGTAGGAACAGCAGATGCTGGAGAATCTGAGATAACAAGGCGTAGAGGTGGATGAACACAGCAGGTCAAGCATCAGAGGAGCAGGAAGATTGATGTTTCAGGCCTAGATGCTTCTTCAGAAATTGGGAAGGGGAAGGAGGTTCTGAGATAACGAGAGAGAGGGGGAGACGGATAGAAGATACATAGAGGAGAAGGTAGTTGGAGAGGAGACAGACAGGTCAAAGAGGTGGGGATGGAGCCAGTAAAGGTGAGGGTAGATGGGGATGTAGGAAGGAGCTGGGTCAGTCCAGGGAGGATGGACAGGTCAAGGGAGCGGGATGAGGTTAGTAGGTAGGAGACGGAGGTTGGGGCTTGAGGTAGGAGGAAGGACAAGGGTAGGGAGGCAAGGGCGAGCTGGGCTGGTTTTGGGATGCGGTGGGGGAGGAGAGATTTTGAAGCTTATGAAGCCCACATTGACACCATTGGGCCGCAGGGTTCCCAAGCGGAATATGAGATGCTGTTCCTGCAACCTTTGGGTGACATCGTTGTGGCACTGCAGGAGGCTCAAGATGGACATGTCGTCTGAGGAATGGGAGGGGGTGTTGAAATAGTTCGCGACTGGGAGGCGCAGCTGTTCAGTGCGAACTAAGTGTAGGTATTCTGCAAAGCAGTCCCCAAGCCTCCACTTGGTTTCCCCAATGTAGAGGATGCCACAACGCGAGCAGTGGATGCAGGAGACCACATTGGCAGATGTGCAAGTGAACATCTGCTTGAGGTGGAAAGTGTTCTTAGGGCCTGGGATGGGGAGTGAGGGGAGTGGTGTAGGGGCAGGTGTAGCACTTCTTGCAGTTGCAGGGAACAATGTGCCAGCTGTACTGGGGCTGGAGGGGAGTGCGGAGCAGACAAGGCAGTCACAGAGACAGTGGTCCCTCCAGAAAGCAGATAAGGGTGGGGAGGGAGATATGTCTTTGGTGGAGTCGGATTGAAGATGATGGTTGGAGGATGATACGTTAGATCCAGAGGTTGGTGGCGTGGTACGTGAGGATGAGGGGGATTGTGTTTTGGTTGTTATTGCGGAGAGGGGGCATGAATTACGGGAAATGTGGGAGACGCGGTCCAGGGCGTTCTCGACCACTGTGGGGGTCGGGGGGAGGATTTGCGGTCCTTGAAATATTAGGAAACCTGAGATGTATTGGAGTGGAATGCCTCATCCTGGGAGCAGGTGTGGCGGAGGTGAAGGAGTTGAGAACAGGGGATGTTATTTTTGCAGGAAGGTGGGTGGGAGGAGATGTATTCTAGGTAGCTGTGTGAATCGGTGAAATAGATATCAGTTTCGAGGTGGTTGCCGGAGATGGAAACAGAGAGGTCCAGGAAGGTGAGACAGGTATTAGAAATAGTCCAGGTGAACAGGTATTAGAAACAGTCCAGGTGAACAGGTATTAGAAATAGTCCAGGTGAACTTCTGGTTGGAGTGGAAGGTGTTGGTGAAGTGGATGAACTGTTCAAGCTCCTGGTGGGAGCACGAGGCGACGCCGATACAGTCGTTAAGTTATTGAGGAAGAGGTGGGTTTCGGGCCAGTGTCGCTACGGACGGGGGACTGTTCCATGCAACCCACAAAAAGGCAGGCACAGCTTGGGCCCATGCGATGTTGCTTGTGACTGCAGCCCCCTGGCGGCCCGCCCGTGGTGGTGCTCATCTTTGCTGCGATCCGCCGGCTCGGTCCCCGAAAGGCAGCATCGGTTCCCCATCTCCGCCCTCCCGACAAACCAACCCTTTAAAGGCGGAAGGCACCCACCCCTTATCATAAAGGTCAGGTTGCGGGGTGGGGGGGGCACGGCGAGAGGGTGCCAGAGGCTGCTTTTATTTTGGCGCAACCCTAATCTGGGGGTTATCTAGCATTCCCGCACCCGCAGAAATAGGGATTATGGGTGCACACCGCTAATTTTGGATTCCTCTTTAGAATAAAAAGTAGAGGGGGAGTGTGAATAGGGTTTTGGGATGGGGGATGGGATAGGGTGTGGGTGTGGGGGTGGGGGTGTAGGTCGGGTTGGGGGAGAGGGGGAAGAAGGTGCCCCTCTCCTTCCATTTAAGGGTGCGTACCCACAATTTGGCCCCTTAGGCTCTTTCCTGTTCTGGTTAGGGTTAGGCCAATGGTGAAGGTGAGGGTTTGGGCTGAGGTTAGGGTGAGGGCTGATGCCTGGCACTCCCTCCATACTGACCCACTAATATGTATGTACACCCTAAAACACAGAGTTTCCGGTAAATATGCCCTAAAACACAGAGTACCGTGTAAATCAGCCCAAAAAAGAGAGGGCCCTGAAGATAAGCCCTGTAACGCTGAGTTCACTGTAAATAAACCCTAAAACACAGATCACTGTAAACAAACCCAAAGACACAGAAAACCCTGTAAATAAACCATGAAATACAGAAAACCCTGTGAATAAACTCTAAAAACACAGATCTCACTGTAAATTAACCCTAAACACAGATCTCACTACCGACAAACCCTCAATCAGAGAGCTCCCTGTAAGTAAACCCTAACGCAAAGCTAGCTGTAAATAAACCCTGAAACACAGTGCCCTCTGTAAACAAGCTCTAAATCAGAGCTCACTGTAAATATTCCCTAAAACACGGAGATCACTGTAAAAAAGAAACTCAGAACAAAGAGCCACTCGTAAATTTTCCTAAAACACAGAGTCCCTTGTAAAAAGCCCGAAAACACAGAACCTCCTGTAAATAAAACCTAGAGCACAGAACCTTCTGTAAATAAACTATTAAACACAGAAACAAAGTTGCTGGAAAAGCTCAGCAGGTCTGACAGCATCTGTGGAGGAGAAAAATGAGTTAACTTTTCGAGCCTGGGTACCCTTCCATTCTGAGGAAGGGTTGCTGGACCTGAAAAGTGAACTCGTTTTTCTCCTCCACAGATGCTGCCAGACCTGCTGAGCTTTTCCAGCAACTTTGTTTTTGTTCCTGATTTACAGCATCCACAGTTCTTTTGGTTCTTATTAAACACAGAACCCACGTTAGATAAAACCTAAAGCACAGAGCTCAAGTACATAAAGTACATAACCATAAACGCACAGCCCCCAGTAAATAAGATTTAGGGCTGAGGCTAGGTTTCATGTTTATGCAAGTGTGAACATTAGGGCTGAGGCTAGGCTTAGGTTTAAAGCTGGTGTTATCTCTGAGGGTAGCGTGGAAGAAAGCAGCTTTGCATTCCCAGAGACAGAGCTGAGGGAGAGCATCTGTGTATTCCATAGGAGGCACGGGAACCATTGTAACCTTAACAGATCAAATAATATGACAGATTAGTTTACAATTAAAGATCATTGTGACTGTGGTCACAAGGTGAAGAGCTGGATGAACGCAGCAGGAAAAGCAGCAACAGAGGAGCAGGAAAGCTGACGTTTCGGGCCGAGAGCCTTCTTCAGAAATGGGGGAGGGGAAGGGAATTGTGAAATAAATAGGGAGAGAGGAGAGGCCGATAGAAGACGGATAGAGGAGAAATTAAGTGGGAGGACGGGATAGGTGGGAGGAAGGACAGGTTAGGGAGGCAGGGACCAGCTGGGCTGGTTTTGGAATGCGGTCAGGGGAGGGGAGATTTTGAAGTTTGTCAAGTCCACATTGACACCATTGGGGTACAGGGTCCCTAACCTGTCATTCCTCCCACCTCAAAACCCAGCCCCATCTCCTACCTACTAACCTCATCCTGCCCCCTTGGCCTGTCCATCCTCCCTGGACTGACCTATCTCCTCCCTAACTCCCACCTACATTCACCTTTACTGGCTCCATCCCTGCCTCTTTGGCTGGTCTGTCTCCTCTCCACCGATCTTCTCCTCTATCCATTTTCTGTCTGCCTCCCCCCTCTCCCTATTTATTTCAGATCCCCCTCCCCCTACCATTTCTGAAGAAGGGTCTCGCCCAAAACGCCAGCCTTCCTGCTCATTTGCTGCTGCTTGGCCTGCTGTGTTTATCCAGCTCTACACCTTGTTAACCCTGTAAATATGCTCTCAAGCACAGACACCCCTTTAAATAAATCCTAAGAAGGGTCATTTAGGAAATAAAATGTAAAAGAAACCATAAAAGCCAGAGTCCCTGTAAATAAAATGTAAAACATAGAGCTCCCAGTAAATAAATCCTGACACACAGTGCCCCCTGCAAATCCTCCCTTAAACTAAGCCTCCTGCAAATAAACTCGCAGAGGCGACTGTAAACAAACCCCAAAACACAGGACCTCCAGTTAATAAAGCCTAAAACAGAAGGCCCACTGTAAATCAACATGAAAAAACACAGCTCCCACTGCAGCACTGCGAATTAGTCAGATTGAGTTAGTACCTCAGTCAGCAAGTCAGTTCTGAGGCAGGGCCTCTTTGTCAAAGAGTCAGATTTGAGGGAGTACCATTGGATGATGGTTATTGCAGCACTGTGAGAGTACTGGAGTGAGAGAGCACCTCACTGTCAGAGGGTCAGTACTGAGGGGGTACCTCATTGTCAGCGAATCAGTACTGAGGGAGTACCTCACTGTCAGACGGTCAGTACTGAGGGAGTACCTCACTGTCAGAGAATCAGTACCGAGGGAGTACCTCACTGTCAGAGGGTCAGCATTGAGGGAGTTCCTCACTGTCAGACAATCAGTACTGAGGGAGTACCTCACTGTCAGAGGGTCAGTACCGAGGCAGTACCTCACTGTCAGAGAATCAGTACTGAGGGAGAACCTCACTGTCAGAGGGTCACTACTGAGGGAGAACCTCACTGTCAGAGGGTCACTACTGAGGGAGTACCTCACTGTCAGAGGGTCAGTACTAAGGGAGCACTTCATTGTCAGAGGGTCAGTACTGATGGAGGACCTCACTGTCAGCGAATCAGTACTGTTGTCATGTTCGTTTTCGGAGACCCTCACGGATTTGTTGCAATAACAAGACACTGACCTGTTTAGGAAAACACGAATCCTTTTATTACCAAGCAAGTACAAGCTGTGGAGAATCACAGCACTTAACCCGGCACAGAGCGCAGAGTCTCGCAGGTAATTCTCCACGAGCAGCGGACAGTCCCCGCTCTTCATACTTTACAAAATACATGATACATAAAATAATTACACATTTTACAATGACATGATACCTAAAATAATTACTACAACAGACAAAGACAGGATACCAAACAATTATTACATCAAGAACGTGAAAGACCAGGATGTAGTCCCGAAGATAATAAAATGTGAGGCTGGATGAACACAGCACATCTCAGGATGCTGCTGGACTTGCTGTGTTCGTCCAGCCTCGCATTTTATTATCTTGGATTCTCCAGCATCTGCAGTTCCCATTTTCACAGGATATAGTATCGATTGCTCTTGAAGTGGCTGCTGATGGCATGAGGCGATTTCAAGTTGTTATCCGGACAGATTGTTCTAACCAGACACACTGGCGACTTGAAATCACAAATTCAGTGCCCTGGCCCCTTTGTCAGCGACAGAAATTGCATGCTTTAGAAGTTTCACACCTTTACAAATGTTCCCCACCGAACCCTATTTGACACAGTTTAATTCTAATTGTATTCAGTCAGGAAGCTTAAGACAGTGTCTGCATACCGATGTGTGGGAAGACAAAGAGTTACAAAAGTTTTACACTGAATTCCTAGCTGGGCAGGAAGCTTCAGGGCAGTGCCTGCATCCCTGTGCGTAGGCAGATGAAAGACTTTAATTTGTAGAAGTATCGAAATCAATGGGATGTTATACAATAACATCTCATTGTGAGAGTACCTCATCGTCAGAGGGTCAGTACCGTAGACGTGCAGTGTTGTCTGACTGCCAATCGGGTCAGGACTGAGGGCTCTTACAGGGACAGGACTGAGGTATTTGAAATAGGGCAATGACTGGTGTGGATCCTTTTTATTTTTTTAAAATTAGACGACACCAGAAAGATTATCAACCCGATGTGATTTGATTGGGCTGACAATCAGTTGATGACAGCAGAAAGGTCAGTGGCCTGATTACCGCGGCCGGGACTTGAGATTTCACTCTTGCCGACCTTCTCATTCTTCTCACTCAATTTCACGGAAGAGCTGTTTTGAGAGAGAGTAGGAACTTTCTGAAAGTGATCGCGGGCCCTAGTCAATATGTATCTAACAGAGACGTGGTAAAGCAGAAACTTGTTTGATGTCCCGCCAGCTATTCAAGTCCTGGGAGACGTTTGTTGAGGGCTGATTAATATTATAATTGTTCATAGTTTCGGGTGACACGATGGATGGGAAGATATTGTTCTGAATAGATTAGAAAATTAACATAGTCAGGGATTGACTCTGATGTAGACACAGGTTTGGACACTGTCAGCAACACGAGTTCAAACTGTGAAAAGGCAGTAATGCGTGGAAGGAACATTTTAATTTATAGTCTCCCTTTATTAGTGAAAAGTATGGCAAGATCGCAATTTTATGAATGAATGAATGAAATGCGCTAACAGTAAACAGAGGACCCTAGTGAGTGGTCAGTAAAGTTATGAATGAATGAGAGCGCGATAGTGGTCACATGGAGCGCTGTGGGTACTTCGGTAAAGAGGACCTTCAGTGCAACAGTGAAGAGGCTTATGATATAATGTCACACAAAAACCACACAAAAGGATATTTGAAGGCGATTGGCCCTGTATCACTAAAGACACACCAGCAAGCCTCCGGAAGCCTTGTTAAGTGCTAACCGATATGAGTAAACAGAGCAGACCACAGGATATTCAGGGCCAAAGGTTACAAGATTAACAAGTGACCACTTTTCTGAAGAAGGGTCTCGGCCCGAACCGTCGGCCTTCCTGCTGCTTGGCCTGCTGTGTTCATCCGGCTCGACACCTTGTTCTCTCAGACCACGTGAGCGAACGAGTTTGGCGTGTTTGAGTCTGACTGGTAAATATGTGATACACAACCATTTGATGTTACTGACTGCCTGGTGAATTGAAAACTGAAATAACTGCGGATGCTGCAAATCAAGAACAAAAACAAAGTTTCTGGAAAAGCCCAGCAGAACTGAGGGAGGTTCTGTGGAAGGGTCACCGAACCGGAACCGGTTAGCTCTGTTTTTCAGCTGACAAATGCTGCCTGACCTGCTGAGCTTTTGCAGCAACTTTGTATTTGTTTTCTGATTTGCAACATCCGCAGTTCTTTGGGTTTTTACTCAGTGTTTTAGAGTTTATTTACAGGGCGCTCTTTATTTATCGCGAGCTCTGTCTTTTAGGGTTTATTTGTGAAGGGCCCTGTCTTACAGATAGTTTACAGGTCGGCTCAGTATTCGGGTGCATGAAGAGGTGCGCTGTGTTTTCGGCTTTATTCAGCCCTGTCTTTTCCTCTCAACTTCGTGGGGGATGTGTGTTGGAGTTCATTTTAAAGGGGTCTGAGTATTTGAGTGTACAATTGTAGGGGGCTCTGTGTTTTACAGTGTCCTGTATGTTTTTGACTTAATTTACAGGGTAGATCTGTGATTTATGGCTTATTTACAGGGGGCTCTGTGTTGCAGTGCTTATACACTGGCGGGGGGGAGTTCTCTGTTTTCGGGTTTATTTACAATGAGGCCTGTGTTTTAGGGTTATTTACAAAGAGCTCTGTGATTTAAGGTTTACATGAAAAGGCTGTATTCTAAGGTTTATTTTCAGAAGGCTGCCTGGTTTATTTACAGTGAGCAGTGTAGTTTAGGATTTATTTCCAGTGAGCTCTAGGTTTTAGCATTTATTTACAGGAGGATTTTCATTTCATGATTTTGTTACGGTTGGGTCTTTGTTTATAAAAAACCCCTGAAACAATGAGCTCCACGTCTCATGGTTTATTTACAGTCCCATCTGTGTTTTTGAGTTTATTTGCAGAGCATTGTGTTTTTGGGTTTATTTCCAGGAGGCTCTCTGTTTTAGCGTTTGTTTGCAGGATCCTCTGTGTTTTAAGATTTAATTTACATGGGTGTTTTTACTGCTTATTTGCATGGGTACTCTCTGTTTGAGGCACTGGCTGAGTACTGACCTTCTGACAATGTGGTACTCATTCAGATCTGACCCTCCAGCAATGAGGTACTGTGTCAGAACTGATCCACTGACAGTAAAGCACAGCCCCCTCAGTTCTGACCCTCTGACAGAGCTGCAATCGTTCAGGACTGAACTTCTGATCATGTTGTACTCCATCAACTCTGAACCCAATGCATTGAGGTACTGACTCAGTATTTACTGTGTGCAACTAATATACTCACTCAGAACTAACCCTCTAGCAATGTGAGCCTGCCTCAGAACTAACCCTGTAACAATGAGGCACTGACCTCAGCTCCAAATCTCTAATTACGTGACTCTCCCCAGTTTTGAGGCACTCCTTCCGTACTGACCCACGAACAATGCGGCACACACTCAAGAATGATCCTTCAATGAGGTATCACTTTATAACAGAGCTACTGACATCAAGGCCCTCTCTTTGGACTGTGTCTGATAATGAGGCACTGACTTGGCTCTGACCCTCTGACAATGAGGCATTCTGTCAAGTCTTACTGTATTAAAATGAGGCACCCTCTGACTGATCTGAAATGCCTCAGTATAGACCCTCTGACTGATCTGAAACACCACTTCTTCGACCCTCTAAATGACAATCTTTTAATTCTGACACCATTACAGTGAGGGTCTGCCTTGGTGCTGACACTCTGTCAAAGAGACGTTGCCTCAGAACTGAGCTGCTGACAATTAGCCAGTGCCTTAGGTACTGATGAGTGAATAAAAAGGCCCGCTCTCAGCACTGACACTGCAGCAATGAGGTATTGCCACAGAACGAACCCACAAAGGGCTCATAATTGAGGGAGTGCCTCCTGATTGAAGGGTGCGGATTGAGGTGTTGCAGAACTGTCAGAGGGTCAGAACTGAGGTATTGCATCATTGTCATATGGTCCATTCTGAGGCAGTGCCTCAGTGTCAGAACTGAGGGTATGCATGTGTTTAAATCATCAGGAATGAGCTTGATGCAGCTCTATCAGAGGCTCAGCACTGACTGCCTGCCTCATTCTCATAGGATCAACACTGATATATTGAAGCACTGTTAGATCTTCAGTGCTGAGTGGGTCAGAACTGAGGGAGTGCATTGCTGTCAGAGGCAGTGCCTCATTATGCAGGTGTCAGAATTCAAGGCATGCCCCATGAATGGAGGGTCAGGACTGAGGTATTGCAGCTCTATTCAGAACCAGTGGCTTGTTGTCAAGCGGTCAATGCTGAGGTCAGTCTGTACAATTCTGTATGGTCAGTCTTGAGGAAGTGCCCCATTATTAGAGGGCCATTACGAAGGGTAAGTCTCAATGCAATCGTGATAGAACTGAGACAGAGGCACATGCTCAGAGATGAGATTACCTACAGTGTGGAAACAGGCCCTTCAGCCCAGTAAGTCCACACCGCCCGTTGAAGCGTCCCAGCCAGACCCATCCCCCTCGAACCCACACACCCTGAACACTACGGGCAATTTAGCATGGCCAATCCACCTAGCCTGCACATCTTTGGTCTGTGGGAGGAAACTGGAGCGCCCACATAGTTAGCGGGAACTGCCAATGCTGGGGAATCTGAGATAACAAAGTGTAGAGCTGGATGAACACAACAAGCCAAGCAGCATCATCCAGCTCGACACCTGTTATCTCAGATTCTTTAGCGTCCATTTTCTGACGAAAGAGCTAGACCAAAAACGTCAGCTTTCCGACTCCTCTGATGCTGCTCGGCCTGCTGTGCTCATTCAGCTCGACCCCTTGTTATCATAGAGACAGCACATGTTGGGTGTCTTTGCTACATCATGTTTTGTAAGTGTCATAAGAACTTAGATGAATGGCTTCAACATACAAATAATTTTAATGTGAATACATTTACATTTGGACTCTGATAAAATAAAAAGGAACCTAGACTTGTTTGAAAATTAAATCGACTTACTTAATTCAGCCATATAATTGGCATAAAAATCTAAGAAATTAATCCTACTCACAATCTTGGAGATGTGTTTGTTTGGAATTAGGGTGTTGAAGGTGGAGATGTGGTCAATAAGTAGGAGCTTGACGTAAATGCCCATGTTATCTGGACATT